>NW_009596019.1:0-2341 GCF_000690535.1 Cariama cristata | reverse complement strand
CGGCGCCGTAACAGACATCCGCTAATGAAAGATTTCTCAGTTTCCAGCCTTTTTCCCTTCTGAAGTTTCTCTGCTTGCTGTTTGAAATGTTTGTGCGCAAAATCAGTACGTGTAGGGCAGGGTTCGTCTTTATGACTTTAAAAAAAATAATAAACTGACACTTTTAGCCTAAGGAAGGAGAGAATAAATAGGAAATTTCCAAATGACGTGATTTTCCCATGCTATAAATATAGCACAGGGGAACATTCTGGGCTGGCAGAAGAATAAGCAGTTTGATGTTTGTAATTCTATATAGAATTCAGAAAATTAGAAACATTTTACAATTTAGATGCATGTATCATCCCTCATTGTAGTGCTGGCGGTTGAGGACTCGAAGGATTTAAAGCCTGGATGTTTGATGCTGCAGCACCCAGTGCTCCCGGCTACTGGGCTGCAATTCAGTTCCCTCTTTGGTATCTCTGCGCCTTGTACAGTGTTTTGTGAAAGCTGAACAGTTCGGAGAAGGATCTGGACAGTAAACTGGAGGTAGAAATGGGTGTGATCTTTGTTTAGGGGTTGTTCATAAACTCTTCTTGTATAAAATCCATATGGCCACGTCGGAGGACACCCGTTCCATGTTGCCTGAGGTAACAGCCTTTTCCGCAGGCTGTCCGAAGGCAGTTCTGTACATTGGTGTACGCAGAGCTGAAGTAGCTAATCCAAAGCAACATCTCCCTAGTTCTCTTCTGGATGACAAGAGCAGCACCAGATGAGCAGCACAGGGGAGCGAGGAGGTCATGTCACCACAGTATGGGGGTGATGACCGGTGGGCCACAGCCCCGTGTGAGGAGCCAGGCCAAGCCTGCAGAGCCAGGGCATGGGGAAGGTGGGCTGCTGTGGCCATCCGGGAGCTGAGTGCCGCGGGCTGCTATCTGGTGTGCCAAGCTGCGTATGGGTCCTGTGAGGGTGAAGGTTTACAAGGTTGTTACTGTGATTCTTCTTAAGCTGTGAAGTTTGCCTACGCTGCCTAAGCAATAGCTGGGCTTCAGAATGGGCTTCCTATCCTGGCTGTCCTCCTGCCCATTCGCTGGCTCCACACGCCACAAGACAGATATGAAATGTCAAGCAGAAAAGAGACCTTTAGTAAGGCTTTGGACAAAACAGCTCCTGAACGCTCCTGTTACGTGCGAGAAAGAGCTCTGGCATGTGCCTTGTTGCTCTGCCTGCAAATACCCTGCATGGCTTGCTGCAGAGACCCACACTGCTGGGAAATATGCAAAAGTCTAATTTGTCTGTCTGGTCCAATCACGTTATAAATTTACCTTCTATTCTGAAATAATTATTTATTAGTGTCTCCCCAGGGGAGGGCTGCAAGTGCTGAATACGTCTGTCTGAAGTGTTATTGATTTGGGGGTGAGTTACAACCTGCCTTTGAAGTACAGACATCTGAAAAATGAAGAACTAAAATATTTTCTTTCTGAAAGGAGAAGCTGTATATTAGGATTGCTGTTGTCAAAGGACTTGGAACCTTGATTATTAACTTACTAGGTGTGGGTCCTAGGCATAGGGAAAGCATCTACTGAGCAGGGACTCCACTACAGTGTTGCGTCTCAATGCAAGATATATTGTGCATGCTTTTTCCTGATGATGAAACATTAACAATTACTTCCATGCTGGGGAAGAAAAATAGCTGTGTAGGTATTTGTGGATGGATGGCTCATGAGTCAGCTCTTACGTGGTTTTGGCTTTTATCTTCCTGGAGAGCCCCATTGCTGCCACTCCTCTGCCGGCACAATGTGGGTGAGTCTTCACAGGGGCCCTCCAGAAGTTACGTCTGGTTGCCAGGCGAGTCTTGTTTTGGTGTGCTGCTAACAGCCTTGAGCAGCAGAAAATAAAAGTAATTTTTTAAAAAAAGTAATTTTGTGTGCACCTTCAGAAGAGCTGGCAAAATAATTTTAAATTGCTTTTACAATCTCGTTCATTCTTGCGTAGCAGAGTTTGTTGTGAAGCATGTGGTGTAAAAGACGTTTCCCTGTCACTATGCCGTACACTTCTGCGCTCTCATTAGAGAAAAACGTTCCTATAAACGTTACAAAAAACCTGCTTACACATGCGACAAGCAACTGCGCTGCACTGGATGGCTTTATGCTGCCTCGAGCAAAACAGCTCGGCAGAAGTTGCTAAGCAAGCTCTGGAAGACGAAAGAAGACGCAGCTCCTCGACAGCGATGGAAGCCTTGTAGCATCTGCTGCGTTTTAAAGCCCCGTCCCCTACGGCCTGGACGGAGGGGGAAAACGAGCGTGGTCCCTGCCGGGGCGGCTGCCGGCGATCCCCGGCTCGCCAAGGGCCTCCTGCCTGCCTG
>NW_009596018.1:3593-9669 GCF_000690535.1 Cariama cristata | reverse complement strand
TAGAGAGCGATCAGGTCTCCCCTCAGCATATAGACCTGAGAAGCAGATAGGCACATGAATTCTGCCCCAGAACAACTCAGAGACGTGAAGACGACCGTCTATGGACAAAGGCCAGACCCTTGCCCATGGGAAAAACACATTCCTGTCCCAAATTCCTTCGGACAACGAGCATTTAAGGCTCCTAACAATAGGTCCATGACACCTTTGGGCAGCAGGATGACATTTCAGTGGTGACGTTAGTTTGTGCAACTCCGCCTTATGACTGAATTCCTTAATGACAAAGGTAAAGCAGAGGAATCACACGCTATCTCTGAAGGCTTGCTGCCTATGGAGCTATATATAGCGTAGAAGTGGTAGGGAAATGCTTGAAGTGGAAGCCCTCAATAATCCATGACCTTGTGCAAATAATGAGGTAGGCTGGAAGAAGAGGCTGGTTCTCAACCTTTCCCCACCGCTGAGAAGCCTCCTTGGTAGAAAATTTATTCATATGGGTGAAAATAATTACAAAAAGAAATACAATAGTTGCCTAGAACATTTGAAAAACAGCAACGTGATAGCAAGATAAAATAGTGGATTACTATTATTGCTTCTGAATGCCGTGCTAAAAATACTAATTGAAGGTGGTCGGTCATACAACTTGCATGACACACTTACACGATTTCTGATGCTAAAATTTCCATGTAACCATTTTAGAAAGCTTATTTTTAGCTTTACAAATGACATAAAAATATTACCTAGAGAACAAAATCTAATAATCATCAATCCTATGAAGAACAGAAAACAATACTTGCCCTGAACCTTACGTATCTTATGGAGTGTGAATCTATAGTTAAATTCCTCCTAATTGATTAAAAGAAAATCCATGACGGCTATGAATTTATTTTCATTCCATGATTAAAAACATACCATGCCTTCATTAGCAAAAAATACAGATGGGAATAAAACAGATGCCCTAAACACATCCTGCCAGAGTACTTGCCAATTGAAATCTGCTTGTATTAACCACCTGATGCCAAATCGGCTACTAAAATGTCGTAGTCTTTCTATTGAGGTTGTTATCAGTAGTGTACTTTGAATCCTTTGTACTACTCCATCAAAAAAATCCTCTGTCTGAATTACCACTTACGTTTCATAGCACTCGTGTTGGCTGCTGGAAGCCTGCTGGGCAGGTGCAGTTCATGGTACCACAGTAGTTACCCAAGTGATACAAGACCGGGGTCCTGGCACTCGAGTTAGGAACTCAAGCCTGACCAAATATGCAAAGAGCTATTCACTGGGACTAAACTTTCTCACCACTGCTGACAGATCATTCTTCCAATGCAACCAGTATATCCCATTTTGCAAAAAGATAATATATTTAGGATTCCTACCTTGAAGACATCACCAGATGCACCACAGAGGGAGGACTCACCACTATGCAAATAATGCTTTATTTCGTATCCTGGGAAAGGACTAAAAGTATTTTTTTGGCCCTTAAAGATCTCCTAAACCCTGGGAACTAGGAAAAGTCTGGAAACTAGGAGAAGCAATTCTCTGATAAGCAAACATGACCTCGTCTGTGAAATAAAACCTGATTGTCTAATAGGGCCTCCTTGATGTTTGAAACAAGTTTATTGTCACCTGCAAATGTGTTTGTCAAGGCATAAAGAAATCTCAATTTCCTACCTTTCATGTAGTATTCTGAAAATACAAACCAACAGAAGAAATAAGGGCAAAGAAATTAAGCAAAAGGATCACATATGGAAGTTCAAAAAAATTTTTTTAAAAAAAGGAAAAAGGCATGGATAGTTATTCTTTTGGATTTATGCAGCTAAAATCTGTCCTGAGAAATTAACTGGAAAACATACAGTCATTGTTGGCTCTTAAGACATTACTATATAGAAAATTAATAATGAAGGAGGCATATGTCAAATGCTAGTGAGACTATAACATCACACCTTCATTTATTTATGAGATCAGTGAAAATAACTGACGAAGCATGCACACATTCAGACAAATGAGATTTTTAAAAACACTCCCTCTGTGGGAAAAGAGTTGAGCTATTTCAGTGGAGACAGAACTATGCTGAGTCTGAGAACCTCTGAAAATCTGAATTTAAAGCACTAACTGGTCCTTTTTTGCAAGTGCTGGGGCTTTTATATTCATTTCCCTCCTTAACAGCTACATTCATGCTCAGCTAAGAAAAAATAAAAGATCCAGCACTTACATTGCAAAAGCTTGTTCCCTATTACACTGCACAATAGAGAAATAAGATTTTTGCTTTGTAGAATACCTTTACCTCTATTGGTCACTGATTACCAATACAAAAATTAAATAAACAGATAATCTTTAAGTTCCAAACACAAACATCATTCAGTTATATTAGTCTCCACATTTAGAATGCCTTATTTCTCTCTTGCTTACAAACGTGCAGCTTCCCTAAAACAAGTGAGGTTGTAGCAAGGACAAAATTTACGGGCAAGTTACACAAAGATGAAATGTTTCTAAGGCAATGTTTTATAGTCCCTTAGAGTTCCATACATAGTATTTTACTATGTACTCAAAGAGCATTTATTTACACACGTCTGAGGTTTTCTGTCGGTTTAAAGTTCAGACTTTTCTCAACTAATCTAATTTGCCCAAGATGGATGGCTTTACTTTTTTCCTTTGGAAAACCAATGCTGTTACACTGTTTCCAATTCTTCCTCCGAAGCAAAACTTGGGTGTTGGCAGCTCCTCCAGAATTTCAAATCCTGCCAGACAGAAATTAAAATGCTTTTATTAGAAGGAAGTAATTTTATTCGCCTCTTGGATAACCCTTTGCAAACCATTCTTACTCGTCTGGAAAACTTGCAAGTCAGTTACTCTGTAAGTTTATAGGACTGTATCGTTACACTGCACCGCTGCTTTATGCAGCTGCAACCCTTGCATGGATAATAAAAATCTTAGCTGGCTGACTCACACAACTTAATGGCAGCAAAGATGATAACTTGCCAGTAATTTTAGCTCTCCAGAAGGGACGGTTGTTTTAGATCCGCATTGAGTTTCAAGTCTCAGGCATGAGATTCAGGAGCTAACCAGCATGTAAAAAAAAAATCCTTCTGGGTGGATCAGAAAGGTCAGCCGCTGAGGAGGTGACATAAAAGGTCATGGTCACAGACTTGCCAGTTCCCCTAAACATGAGTAACAATATTACCCCGATTTCAAAGCAATCAGATGGGTGAAGTGGATCTGATAATAAAGGACCAAAAGAGAAAAAGTATCACCCGGGTATTGCCCAGTGCAATAAACTGAAATCCTTGTCCTTCAAAGTATAACAAAACCTGCCCTCCCTTGGCATGTTGGCACTGGCAAATGCAGAAGCTGTAATTCCTGAGGAAAACAGAGGGCAGATAGGCTGAAGCACTTACTAGTCGCTTCACCTTGTCTAATCCTGATCTGGGAAAGTCAGTATGCTAACACAGACATTAAAATTCACCCATCACATCCTTGAACAACCATAATTTGGCAGATGGTTCTGTTCAACTGCTTACCTTCTCTGAACTCGTTCAACAGCTCCTCCTTGGTCCAGTTGCAAGACGTTATGAGGAAAAAGCCCTCTGGTTTCAATACACTGCAGAGAGACCTCACGTACTGCTTCCTCTTTCCCGCTGCATTATCAGGATTAAGGCTTATGGCATCAAAAGTCCCCTTGTCAATACAAATCTCAAATCCTGACAGCTCAGCTGATGGAGCCAGGAAGTCTTCTACCTAAACCAGAAGTCTACAACTGTGAAAACAATCTTCTACTCAGGAGCTCCTGAGTCTTTAATGCAAACCAATACTTTAAAATAAAAAGCCTCAAACCTGACAATAGGTGTGCTTAGCAAAGGGTAACTCACAGGCTTTTCACACTTATAATGCCATGTCAGCTTCTTTCTTCTCCATGTATTACGTGATGATTTATTTGCTGTAAAGCCCATGTATATACCTATCCATCTAAAGCTCAAAGTAACCTACTTGAAGTTCATTCTTTAAATCATTATTTGTACTTTGATCCCTGGTTTCCTAGGTGCTGCGTGCTAGGCACTGTACAAATACAGAAGAACAGACAGTGCCTGCCACAAAGAGATTACAACTGACATACAAGAACAGAGACATCATACAGGTACAGAGCTGAGGGATAAAACAGCACGCAGAGAGAAAGCTCAGAATGAAATGCAGTCACAGAATCACAGGATGGCTGAGGTTGGAAGGGACCTGTGGAGGTCATCTCGTCCTACCCCCTGCTCCAGCAGGGCCTCTCAAACTTCCCGCTGCACAGCTACTGGTAGGGATTCTATCACTTAAGGATTTCATCCTCCATCTCAAATCTGAAATTCAGAATGGAGCAGTAAAATACAGAACTCGCCAAATGGCGAACCACTATCCTGTTCTCTGCTAGAAGCGGGGAAATCTTGTTAGCTCTAATGACTGTTACAGAAAAAAAATAAAACCAAAAATCTTCTTGTAAATACAGATTTATTCAGTTAGAGTTCCCTCACAAATGAATGTCAAAAGACATCATTAGTATGGTACACTGAGTACAACTGAACATCAATTAGGTCATGTAGTCTTGGGTTCAATTACTTTCTATTTCCTCAATAAACTTTCTCTCAAAACTTACCTTTAATTTAATGTTAGACATCCCTTCTTTCTCTCTTACTTTTTCTGAAAGCTGTATTGCAGAAGGAGAGTAATCAATCCCAGTGAGATTCATGTAGCCAGACTTTGCCTAGACAGAAACAGAGAATCTTAAGCAGTGTGCTTGCAATTTTTTATCCAACAAGCATATTCCCTATCTATAATCCATCTCATCTCTCCTCCTCTTAATGACACAAAAAAAATAAATTTTTTTTTACTCATTTTTATTCCTGTTACCATTACAAGAGCTAAATAGCTGGGGGAATGAGCTGAAATAACTCCATTCTGCCCACTATCTCATCAAAAGAATTGTTGACTGAAAGCTGGTCTATGTCAACAAGCGAAAAACTGAGCAGAACTGTGAAAAGTAATATACTGGAGGGGAACAGGCTCTCTTATCTGCACCAGAAGTAACCTAGAAACCAGGAATTTTCAGTGATGAGAACATGTGCCAATGCCAGATGCTTCAAAACAAGAAGAAAACCTCTCTGACACTTACATAACATTTGAGATTGAGCAATTATTTGGTTTATAACCCAAATTGTAAGATTCAAAATATGCAATACATTTTATTAGTACAGAAATCCACTGCAAAACCTTACTTTTTTCTAATTATTCATAATAATATCTATTTAAATGCAATTATTTGCATGCTACAAGGTCCCTGTATCAGCAATTTTCAGGCAGGTTATGCACCACATAAAAGAGCATAGGGAGACTTTCTGTTAATCTAACTTTGGAGTAGGTAACGATAACCCAGTTCAGTGAACTCGGGCAGTGAGATCCTAACAACCCTTTTGCCAAGCATCAGCTGGAGTTGGGCACATGGAAGGGGGGCAGTGACACATTTTCACGCCAAGGTAGAAGCTGAAGCAACCAGAGTTGGGTATCACGTGTGTCAGTTGGTCCGGCTAGATCCAAACCTAACAGGAAGAGCTATGATCTTACAGCCAGCTGCAGGCAGTAACAGCAGAGAGAGGGAGGAGGCTTGGGTTTGGTTTGGATTTGAACAATACATGGACTTTAACTAGCATTAAGCAATCAGCTGCGTATCTGCTTGTTCCAAAGGCTGATACCTCAACAGCGAGATAAACTATGAGAATTTTTTAAAACGGTCCTTTCTCCTTGCAGCAGCCCTTCAGCCCCTGTGACCTGAGCGCTAGCCAGCTGTTCTTAATCGAGGACTAATTTCAGCTAAACACAAAGATGGTGTTGTTTGCATTTGATGGAGAACAGCGTATTGCTCAGGCTTCTGCCTATGCTCCTCCCCAGAGCAAACCAAGCTTCCTGAGATGCCTGTGCTGAAGACTTGGGGGTGGAAGAGTAGTTCCCACAACAGCTCCTCTGTTTGGAAAGGGAGAGCTTGAGTCACTTCAGGGAGTTCCCATTCACTCCTATAGTCTCCGGGGCAGAGAAGGAAAGTTTAAGGATAAAC
>NW_009596018.1:0-3562 GCF_000690535.1 Cariama cristata | reverse complement strand
TGAACCTGTACAGCCTGACTACGTGCGGACAGGAAGGGATCATTCACTCAAGTGTCAAACATGACCACACTGCATCCTGCAACTGGACTCCTGTCCTGAAGGTGGTATTTATAAGCACTCTTCTGCTGCTTCTGGAAAAAGCAGATTAAATAGCAGAAGGTAGTTTGCAATATTATCAGCTCTGCCCCATGTTTGGGCCTCGGATGCTGCCAGATAGACACCTTCACTTGGGTGGTGAATACCCTTCCCTTCAGAGTTTTTCGATATTGTTGGCTCACACAATACTCCAAAAAAAAAAAAAAAAGAGAAGGTCAGACCTCTATGTGGCAGCAATATGTCCTTAGAAGAGCTGGAATTTTTGGAAGGCAAAAGAATTAGGTCATCAGTGCAGCCTACCAGATTCCTGAAGTCAACAGGGATCGGACCCTGGTCTACTGCACATATAAAAATAGCAAGGGGTCCCACCTCTGTATCTGAGATCCTCAAAGCAAGCAGAAAGAAGAGAGGAAGCCTCCAGCGGCATTTCTCTTGGAGCTTACAGATGGGCAGATCCCTGCAGTGGTGCATGTAAAAGACATTTAGCAGTGTGCTGGATGTTTTACCTTCTAGCTGGGTAGTGGGGCCAGTTTATACAGGATACAGCAGACTTCCTTGTTTTCCCTTTATTTATTACCTGCTTTTCAGATGGTTATTCTGCCTCCTTTTTGTGCAACATTCTCTGCTGGAATCGACAATGTCTCAGCTAGACCTAGCTGCACTTAAGAGTAATTTTCTTTCTATACTCCCATTTACTATTCTTTATTGTTAATGGCATGCCAGGGCCCAGTATTCGCCGATGAACTGTAGCTCTGTGGCACCTCTTCCTGTTCTGATGATGGTCCGATACGTACCCTCAAGTAGCTACCTTTTAGAGAGGTGCTACTGATGTCCTATATGACTGAAGTCTGACTGCCTTTTTCACTATTCCCATTTCTATCACATTATCGAGTCCAACTTCAATAGCAGAACTGTTCTACGGTAGCTGATGTGCGTTGCCAAAAGAATCCTAACTTGATTTTCAAAGCCTAGCAGCTAACACAAAAAAAAATTTCTTTTACATCAGCTAAGCAAGTGAGATCCTGAATTATTTAGCAACAATACACAATGTAATTTTGAAGTCACTTTTCAAATGGGAACTGGACTGAAATTTCCTATTAAAGCAACTGATATACTTTGAGGTGCTTAATGTAAGGGGGGGAGGGTGCTCTTATGGCAGTTTAATAGTTTTTAAAAGCTAACAGGCTGCCATTTTCCCATTACAGAATGAAAATCAATTTCAGATTTCTAAGTGGGGCCAGTATAAATCTGAAGTCTTACAAATAAGATTTTTCTGTTGGATGTTTCAACAACGATAGAGCTAGCCAGCACTGCATTTAACTATCATTATTTTAGGCTAATTTCTCTTAATGAGATGAGCAATTTCTACTTTTGATGATATTAACTTCTCCTGTGCTGCAGTGTAGCAGCCAGTCCCCATAAAGGCTTTAAACTCTTCTAAAATCAAAATCCATGTTAAAAAAAAAATCTATTACAAACCTGACTCCCAGCCTTTCCAATTTCTACAGTAACTAATGGAGCCAATGGAGAATGTAGAAGAACAGAAACTGCAACAGTATGACAGCTCCTTTCTCTATCAACTCTCCTGTAGTATTATACCTAAGTATTCAATCAAAAATAGGAAAAAAATACCGGAATCCCTAAACATCTTGTATCACTGTATAACAACAACATTACAACACTTCAGAACATATCTGCTAAGGGGTTTCCACCCTGATAGAAATGGATACTTCTTGAAAAGAAGTATTAACAACTTTTAAAGTCATTTAAGTAAAAACCTTGGGTTTAACCACTTTTTACATCAATAACAAGTGTTATTATCAGAACTAAGTGCGGAGAAAGGGTCTGGTTTTGCACATGAGAGTACTTTGTGTATTAGTCAACTTAATTTCCTTATCTGGGGGTGTTTTACACAACAATGGCAAGAAATGCATTTTTAAATGTAGGAAAACAGAAAAGTAAAGTTAAAATAAGAGAGATTCAGGCTGATTAATTTAAAGAAATACTGTAAATTTTGAAATCTTAAGTATTGACACTCTGGGCAGCACCAAGAAATGAGGAGTTTGAGCATGTCTAGCAAAACCATGTTCTGTTCATGTCTGCACACCCTAATGGCACTGCTGCTTCAAGGAGTTACATACCTGAGTCCTGCAGGCTGTCTGGCAGCCAATTGCAATTATGCCTTGTCTTTGTGACAGGATATTCTTTAAGGCATATCAACAGCACTAAGTTAATTTCACTTAAACTCTTAAACCAAATGAAAATATAAAACCGGATACACAGTAACCAGTGTTCTGTTGATGGGAAAAAACCACAATATAAGTTTTAATGTAGGTTGCTTGGTTTTTGTCTGACACGTAAGTTACAGCTTGCCGTGATTACCACTGTCACTTGTGAGAACCGTATCTAAACTACTCCGTTTGGAGCGCTGATTCTGTATCAGAAGCACAAACTTCGCAATATACCAACCAATTCAATCAGTAAAACACCATTTCCAGTTCCAATGTCAAGCACAGAGCTGTCAAGGGGGACCTTTTGTTTTTCCAACCATCTGATTATGCGAACCATGCCTTCTTCTCCAAACCTATGAAAAACAAAGGCTCAGGTAATTAAGACAGCAAAAATGTACAAAAGGTACAGCAAATTTATTGCATCGCTCCCTCTCCCCAGCTTTGGCAAAGTACCTCCTTCTGAAGCATTTAGGTAACAACCGCTGTAGTTCATGGGTTTGCTTTGTTTGAATTAAAATTAACCACATGGCCTTAAAATTCACCAGAACATTGACTCTGGGAGGTGAAGCCCTCCATATATTAAAAAAGGCAGCAGCACCAGCAACTTGCATAGTCAAACCCGAGCTCAGTGATAAAAGGCACTTTTGTTAGTAACATACACCACGACTACCGGCTCACTTTCTGTCTAATGACAGTTGCCCTGCCCAAGTGCAACTTAGAAATTTCCATTGCAAAATTGGGCAGGAGAAGAACTGGTGGCTGCAAGATTAAAATTCCCCATCATTTTGCCAACATCCAGAACTATTCAATAAACCATTGAATTGCTGGCTGTGCTTTTGCAGAGTCTATTTTTATAAAGAAAAAACAGAAACAGTCTGGTGGAGTTATTTTATTTACCAAATTTCCCCAGCATCTCCAATGTCTTGAAAAGTTTGCAGTTCTCTTTCATATGCAGCATCCCAGCTACAGTCGGGAGGGAAAGGACAGGATATTGCAATTAATAGTGGAAAATATTTAGATTAAAGAGTGAGGGGAAGAAAGGGCGAGAAGGCTGCATCTATTTAGCAGTGCCACTTTATGTCCCCTGCATCATCTACATTGACAAACTGCTCGGGAACACGTTGTCCGCCAGGCTCCGAACTGGAGATGCCCAGAGACGGAAGGCTGACGGTTATCAGACGAGAGTATCTGGGGCACAGCACGGGCCTCCTGCTCCCCGGGCAGCACCACCGGGG
>NW_009596017.1:13258-14411 GCF_000690535.1 Cariama cristata | reverse complement strand
CAACTTTCTCATCCTGATCAGGTGGCCTGAAGAAAACACCATAACAGTGTCACCTATATTGGCCTGCCCCTTTTTTCTTACCCATAAGCTCTTGACTCGTTCTTCATCTGCCCCTAGGCAGGGCTTGATACATTCCCCTTGCTCCCTTACGTGGAGAGCAACTCCTCCACCTCGCCTTCCTGTCCTGTCCTTCCTAAAAAATACGTAGCCATCCATGACAGCATTCCAGTCATGTGGACTATCCCACCATGTCTCTGTAATTGCAATGAGATCATGACCCTGCGACCGCAGGTAGACCTCTAATCCTTCCTGTTTATTCCCCATGCTGTGTGCGTTGGTGTACAGGCATTTCAGAGAGGTAATTGAGCATGGAAGTTTCCCAGGAGGAGTGGAAGAGGATCCACTGCAGCCATACACACCCTTGAGGTGGTTGGCCACCTGGTTCTCTTCTTGGGGGGCAGCTAAGGAACATTTGTCACTGATCTGTTTGGGCTGGCTTATTCCCCAGCTGGATGCGACGGAGTGGGCATTGCCTCTTTGGACCCTACCCCTTGCGTCCTTCAGTCCTTCCTCCTTCTCCTCATAAGGAGAGTGTTTCCGAATCTTAATGTTGGACATACCAAAGAACTGAATTTCAAGGTTGTTCCTTTCAGATACTCAGAAATTTTTAATTAACCGTGTGTTTGAAAATGTGGTGGTGTTTGTATTTTGATTGAGCAGCTATTTTCCTTCATTATGTGTTTATTTTTTACTAATATTAAAAATAACTTTTTATGGCCTTTCACTGGGTTTTTCAAGTGGTAATGCTGCTGCTTGTGATCTCGGTGTAAACAAATGCAAGGCTTTGTGGGTTCATTTGCAACTCAGTTGAATCTACAATATTAAATTATTAATTTAATTTCTGCACAGATTGTGGAAAGTCTTGCAGCTGACTTATGGCCAGTTCCAGGACAGTATCGGCAATTTAGGGAATGCAAGATAGTTACCATACTGTTTTCGACAGAAGATCTAAAACCAAAAATTTCTGTAAGAAATGTTGAAAATTCTAGTGGTTAAGACGGTAAATTATGCTTGGGCCTGAAGGTGTGTACTAGAAAACTTTAGTGCTGACACCTTTCTGTCGTCCATCCATCCGTGTGTTGGTGTCCCCCCC
>NW_009596017.1:0-13242 GCF_000690535.1 Cariama cristata | reverse complement strand
CGCCAAGTGTCTTGGATTGTTAATGATTAAGAGCAATGAGTAGATGCAGAATTGCTCATCATGCTTGGCTAGCTTATGCAGAAGATTAAACCTAACGGGTGAAACATTAAAAGGAAGCACTGTAGAAGTGTTCATAGATTTGGTGGTTGTATGTATATACTATCTGGCTGTGTTTCTGTCTTACTTAAAGGTGAGGGATGACACCCAGCACTGTTAAGCCAAAGGTTGGGTTTTTTGTTTTGGACATTTCACTTCAGCCTATATTTCACTTTCCTTTTCTTTCCTTTTTTTTAAGCTTGGACAATGGAAAGTGTAGTTTTTTCTGCTCAGTTTTACTTGTGTATTTTCTTTATAACATTTTTTGAGTTTTCCAGTAGCGGTTCAAAAATCCTCCCATTTTTTTTCTACCAAAGATATTACCCTCTCCTAGTTAAAATGAAACAGAAATGCAGATTCTAGAAATACATAGTCAGTTGGTCTTGTTTTGGCCACCGATATGTGTGGAGTGTACATGTGCAAAACATACTTCGAGGCCTATCCTAATCAATTTAAGAAATTGAAATAAATATCCCCAAATTATTTGCAGCAGTTAAATTATATTGATTTAAATGAGCTCAAAGCTATAACGTGTAGCCATTTTCATGTGAAGCTCAGCTTAAGCAATATTCTTCCTCTGATCGTAGTTCAGAGTAACAACCACGCCACAACCCTTCATTTGAGGATTATTATTTCCCTTCTGAATTTCTAGTCTTCTCTTTCTTTCCCTCTGCTGGTTAGCTCTATAATTTTTCCAAATATTCTTGTTTGTATGTTATTTACAAGTTTGGTTCTGATGCAGTGATCCGTATATATATTAAGACTTTTAGTTGCAAGAATCATGGAACTGGAACAAATATTCTGAATAGCTAATTAAGCACAAAATCATAAGAATAGAAATTGTTATCCACAGCCTCAGGTAGGAATTTGTCATTTTGATTGTGCTTGTTAATAGATCTCAAGTGTGGAAAAAGTATGAATCATTGGGGAAACTTGGGTGAAATGGCACACATGGAATAGAGTAAGAGTTTTACAGATTAAACCCCAAATGCATTGTGCATATGAAGGTAATAAAGTCATATTTTGAATCAGCCTGTGAGAGTGAAAGGTCCTTGATATAGTATTGCTGTAATAGGAATAGGATTAATTTTGGATTTGTGATGTTTTGGCATTTTACCTTTTCAGCAAAATTTGGACAGAAAGAATGCTGACTGAGAGCTGAATAATATATAGAATATAAAGATAAGCATCTAGTGACTTTTATCAGTGAAGCAGTTTTCTTTCAACAGCTTTAACTCTGTTTCAGTGATATTAATAGACTGATAGTCTGCATTATTTAGTAGGAAGGCTTTACCTTGCTACTAAATCCTTACTATTGGGATTTAGTGAAATGTTACATCCACTTGAGCTGTTATCATGGATGTCACTGGGATATCATGTAAATATGTGAAAATGTCTTCAGCAGTAATGTAGTGCAGAGTGCTTTAAAATGGATAAATGACTGTAAAAGCTTTGCACAGTCAGCTACATGTAGCAAAATAGTTATTGAGTATTTATTAATCATCTGAACTTTACGTGAATTGATGGTCGTATGAAGTTAGCTAAAATATCCTATTTGGCCAGAGAAAAAGTCATTAAAATATGAAAGTTATTCATGAGTCTACTGTCACCGGAAGGTATTAAGTTGAAGGTGCACAGTATGTTTGACTGAAAGGCTAGTTTCACTTTTGTGATTGCAAATACAGTGTGCAAACAGCTGTAGAAGTGATATATTGCAACATTTTATCCCAAAGAGCTTAATGCAAAGAAATGTGGGCTAGCATCTGGGTGGATATGAATTAACCACGTCCCATTACCTCGCATTTACTTATGTCAATTCATAGCTCCTCTAAAGTCATCTTCAGCTTTGCAGAGAACACCTACCGTGTGCACTCAGGTTCTGCCAGCCCAGAATTTTAAATACCTGTAGTTGCAGCTTTTTAGCCCTCTTGGGGGGGGGGAAGTATATAAACAGTCACTATGTAGAAAGATTGTATACCAGCTGCTTTGTTTTCCTTTTGCTGCACACCCTTGGTGTGCTACACTTCTGTGTTCCTTTTATATTGTTTGTTGATCTTTCTGAGATGAAAGTTACTGAAAATGTCAGCTGAGTGTTGCAGTTTCCATGTTGGAAAAACAAATGCCTAAGTTGGAAAAGCAAGTGCCTAATTATTGAGTTGTGAATTTGCACACTGATATTTAGAAGCTGACTGCCAATCCTGTATTTCAGGAGTTCCTTGAAATTGTTGTAATGAGAGTTGAGCTTAAATGCACAAAACTTCGTATGCTACAAAGCAACTTTATTGTGTAATAACTTCAGTACAGAAACCTGAGAGAAATAACTCTGGACTGAGGAATTTGTTTATTCTCCTGTCCAAGCCTCTAAAAAATTAGTCAACTAGCTACAGTCAAAGGAACTTGACTGATTTTTTTCAGGCATGACTGATGGATCTCTGCAGTTCCATAACAGCTATATTACCATGTCAGAAAACTTTTAAACTCTTCAGCTTAGACAGCAGATGGACACAATACTGTCTAATTTTCACTGAATTAGTGCTATGGGATTTCCCTTCTGCTGTTCCTACTAATCCTCTCTGTTTAGTTAAAATTCAGAGAAAGGAGACAGGGAGAGTTACCTGGGCGCAGAGACAGGCTGGCCATCCAAGAGAGTTTAAAGCTTATAATAACTGTAATCAATGGAGAGGAACTGGGGAAGTTTTAAGTTTATGTCATTCATGGATTTGAAGTGGGAGTGCTTTTAAACTTTGGCATTACCATTATGCCTTGAAAATCTGGATAGATATTTTCAGTTTCCGTGAGACGGCAGAAGTTGTCTGATAGTGAGAGACCAGGAGCCTGGAGGCAAGGGCAGAAGTGAGATACTGGGAAGTGGTATTGAAATGGTTCACTAGCATGTTTTCCTGACTTGGACACATGTAAGCATTCACACAGGCATCTCTCAATGAACAAGAAATGTCAAAATTTGGCTCCTGGAAGTCTTTGTATATAATCTTAACATGACTCCAGCATGATAGGACTCAATACGCTTGTGAGTTTGTAAACTGTTGGTTACTAATGAACCATTTAGGCAAAGGGTTTTATTTTTTGCCCTCTGAAAAATGGAGCTGCTAATCTGCTTCAACAAAAAACTCCTCCCTGCCCCAAAATTTCCTTTGTTCTGTGGCAGTTAATTCCATGGGACGTTGACTATGAGGTGGGTCAAGTGATGATGTTTTTTCTGGGTGTTCAGCTAGAGGAAGTAGTTTGGAAATGGGTTTCCAGTTTCTCAGCCATCTGTTAAAGCTCTCTTCGTGAAGCTGTCTGTTATTTCTGAGGCTGCAGTGTATTTCTCACTAAACTATAAGGCTGTAGTAGTCAAAGATTTCCCCAAGCTGAGTTGCTGAAAAATCCTTCAATGACAAATTTAAGTCAGTACTGCTATGTGTCAGTACAGCAGGTGTTTCACCTTTAAAGTGAACTGTGATCAGAACCATCAGTATGTCACAGGAGAGAAGTGAATTGTGTATGTTGGAGAAAAAAATGAGTGAGTATGGGTGGCTGTGGACTAAGGCATTTGGGAGCTCTTGTACAGGGGAAGAAAGGCAGATTTAGGGTTGATACTGGAAGATTATAGACTTTCTTTATACGAAGACGTGATATTTTAAATCACGTAATGGATCAGAAGTGAAATGTTTTTTCCCTTACCATCAGGGATGGTACATTAGCAGGCAATTTGCTAGCTCATGTTGCTCATAGTGACAGGGCAGTTTTGAATTCAGTAGATTTGCCAGTGCTCTTCTTTCTGCCCAATAGCTGTTGCTGTAATCAGGGTGGAAAGAATTCCTTCGTATGCTCACACAAATTGCATCCATTTTTCTGTCTGTTTATGAGTCTGCTCTGTGCAAAAGGGATTCCTGTGCTCGGCCTCGGTTGCAGGCCACTTCTCTACCAGAAGCGCAGTAGACTGGCAAGCCAGCAGAAAGGGTGAGAACATGGACAGCAATTGCCAGACCATCACAGTCCATTAATTTTACCTTAATTATACTTTGGCCCATGATTAATACAGGTCATTGCTGCATGGTCACATTGTAGATTATGCTGAATATTGTACAATGACAAGTACAACTCCTCTGAGTCATTTTGACTCCATGGCTTAAACAATCATTGTTTAAACAGGGTAAGGAAACTATTTATTTTAAAAATGTTTCCAAGAAGTCGTCCTAATCCCCTTTTGGGGTAAATGGAAGAGTTTCTGCTATGAGGTTACTTTTAACTGTAGAAAGCAGTCAGGTTGAATACTGAAAAGGAAAGAGAAAAGATAATTTAAGAGCTGCTCTGCTTTTCAGCAAGTAAAGTGACAAAATTTCTTTGGATTGGGTAGATTTACTCTTCAGCCTAAGGGCTGGGTGGAACGTTTTTGCAGGTCAAGAGATGAGTTGATCGGTCAAAAAATGTGTTCTCAGGAGAAGACTTTGGACCAGGAGTGCTTAGAAGCAGCCTTGCTCAATGCCTGCACATCCACAAAACTCCTTACTGTGATAGGAGCATTGCTGGATAAGGAGGAGCAAATTGTTAGCTTAGGATAGATCATTTGCGCACCATGCAAGGTAGCGTCACATGCTTTGTTCTAAGGAGTTTTAATGTTGTTTTTGTCATTTACTTGAAGACTACCTCAAATACCCAGCTCTTCTGGTTTGCATTGCTTGCAGGTCATGGTTACACCTTGTGTAACCATCTAGCATCCACCTGAGCAAGAAACCCTCTTTCTGTCCTAATTGCAATTCAGACATTTTCTTTCTCTGTATGTGCCATATCATGTGGTATAGCTTCAGTGGAAGGGTCCAGTGCCTGTGTCTCACGAAGGAATGAGTTGCCTGTGAGTGACTTGGGAGATAGCTGTCTTGTAGCTGTGCCTCCTGCTGTCACCACGCAGACCACTGAGCAACCCTCCCAGTGTCACGCTCTCTTGGGCTTTTCAGAGGAACTGAAGTTATTGCTGGTTTGCCTGAAAGTAATTGACTGTAAAATGCAGAAATCCTGGAGCTACCTCAGGAGTTAGATGGTCTGTCTGTGGAGCGAGGGCAGAAGCACAACTGGGACTGACGCTGTCTGTACCTTGTTCCTTTTTATCATTCAAAGCCTTTGGAAAAAACCCTGCCAAGGAAAACAGTGTAGCCTCAAACTTAAATGTGTTCTTGGGAAGTCAGAAATGTATGCTTGAACCTACAGGTTCAATTCCCCGCTGCCTCTGAAGATACCGTTCCGCCTGAGTGACAATTGTAAACCCTGTGCATGGGCTTTTCTTACAAACCCAAGTCTGTATTTGCATGCCTTTTCCTAGCTGGTTGAGTATAACGTATTTGTTTGACAGAAGATAATTCCGTTTGGTCTCTGTTTTGCCAGAAAAAAAGTCTTGAACAATAGTAATTCAGGTTGAACCCCCCAAAATTAATTAAATCTGTTGGCTTCACAGTTTTATTTAAAAGACAAAAGATTTATGCTTCTGAGTTTCTTATGTGTTTATGTAAGAAACAATGCGAGAGGATTAAAAGTGCAGTCACTTCAAGACATAAAGCAAGTTAAATTATTTGCTGACAAAATCACAGCATATTAAAAATATTTAAAAAAAACCCCAAGCCACCCAAACTGACAAACCAAAATGAAAAAACAACCCAACCCCCTTCATGTGTAATCTTAGTAGAGGTTATATTCTTGGGAGTTGTTTATTTACTGGCACCTTCTTTCAGGAGTAATGACTAAATCCATAAAGGTATGTGTATGTAAGTACAGTTCTGCAACCCCTACTTCTTGTTCCAGGATTGCAGAAGTCTGGCAGGAGCTTCCATAAATGGTGACTGCTCTTCTCTTCAGTTTTCACTACATGTCCATAGTTGTAGTATGTCTTCAGAAGCTCAAAATTCCCTTCTTGTTGTCACATACAGTTATGTGAGAGGTTTTTTGCTCATAGGACCAGTTGGTATCTTTCTTGCAGCGATGAACAAGTGGGAGTAGGAGGAAGAGAGCTCTTCACTGTGAGTCCTACATAATTACATTTAAAAATGATGGAATGAGTGAAGGCTAAGTTTTCTGGGCATATATGAATACTTATAGGTTAATATAGGCACAGTAGTTGCATTTCTTAGATAATTTTCTTACTCTTTTTATATAAGTGTTTGCAAGAATATGAAAATTTCATTCATTAGTTTGCCAATAATTACTTTCTATCAATAGGTGAAAAAGTAGCAACAGAAAGCTCTCCCCGCTATACCTAATTCCATATACAAAGTACTTGAATAATTTGACCACAGAAGCTGTTCCACTCTCTCATGTACGTATATTCTTCATTGCCTTGATATCTCAGGGAATTTTGTTCTTGTGTGGAAGTAAACAAAAATGTTCTGTCTTTGCTATTTTAAGCAACAAGTGGAAACTTTCATGGGTGAAACAAAGACTAGAAATGTAAACTGAAGCAGCTTTCTACTTGAAGTTCAATTTTGGGGTTATAAACTGCTTTTGTAAGACTTCACTGTAGCTTTATTGCTTCTTTTGGATATCAGTATGATTGCAAAACACTGTTAGTGTTTCCCTGAGGTAACAGGAAGGGGTGAGGACTGTGGACCTGGAATCCTTCACTCTTTCATTCAAAGTCTCTGTTGGCTTCTGTGGTGGGAACGAAATAATGAGAAAAGCATTTGACTAAAAATTGTAACTGTCTACTGTATTTTGCCTCATCTTTCCTTCACCAGCTTTTTGGGCTCTTCCAGATGCTTTGTACATCTAGAGTCTGGAAAAACTGTGGCCTCACCCAAACCTCTCTTTAGGTGCTATTATGTTATAAAAGTATTCTTTTGTTTCTATTTTCAAATTTTTGCAGGATGTTGGCTTTTTACCCACTGTCAAAATAAAAGTTGTAACTACTCATATGCCTCTTTTCAACTCCTGTTTTTGATTTGTATTTAACTGACGGAAAGGTGCCTGCAATTGCATGCCAAATTTGGTATGCTGCTCTGTTACAGAGATAATGGCCAACTAGAGATACTAATCAGTGGTGGGAGACTCATAAAACAATCATATGAAGTTCATAATGATCCCGATTTGTCACTTTGGATATGGAATAGCCTTTTCTGGGGTGCCAGTGTACATCTATGAGAAATAAGTTGAACATCCTTTTGATCATCAGATGCTTAACTGAGATGAATGCAGCTGGAAGCCATTCAAATGTTGTGCCCAGTCCTTTCCCAGCAGCATGCTCGAGGAAAATATCTGCTGAATTCTTCTTCTGTAAGAGCCAATAGAAATTAATGAATTCACCTCTATAGAAACAGGGTCTAATTAAATTTACTATATTGGACTGCAATACCTGTATAAAAACCTTAAGAGGAAAAGCTGGTGACTCTTACTGTCTAGGTGTATGAGCATTCTTAGTGCAGCTCCAACTGTTTAAATCTTTCAGATTTTGCAGCATCTGTGCAAGAACTGAGATGGAATGGTGGAGTGTTTCGGGGTTGGTTTTGTTTGGAGTTTGGGTTTTTTTTGGTTCTTTTTTAGCATCGTGTTAAATTAACCTTAGAGAAGTGATTATATTTTCTAAAGTAATCTTTTTTACTTTGCTGTTTTGAACTCTGAAACCATGATGGACTACAAGGCAAGAATACCTGGATTAAAATTCAGATTATCATGAGCCTAGAGCTATAGTATCAGTACTGGGGCAGCCTGAATCAAAACATTCAGTTTTTGGAAGAAGCTCCCACTCTAACATGGTTTGAATTTTCTGTGGCATGGACCTCTTCTCTTTAATTTTCTTGTTTCTTCAAGTTCTATTTTAATTAATTACCATTTGGAAAAGTGAAAAGCTGCACCAGATGAGCTAAAGATTTATTGGCTTAAATTATTTTTGTGAACAGTGGAATGATTCTTTTGTCTTGCATAGCTGGTTTAAACAATGTTTATTTTTATTATTAGCAGAAACCATTTTCAGTTGGAGCAAATATATTGCTCAGATTATATCGTACTTCATACTTACTGTACAGAATGTGTCTCAAATACTGACAAATGTTATGTTTTAATAATCCATTCTGATAGTACTTGACAAATTATTGATACTATTATCATTGCAATAAGGTTTTTCTATGAAACGTGAGACATGGGTAATTCTATGTTTCCATACCTCATTCTAATTCGCGAACTGGGCTAAATTATACTATAAGAATATTTATGCTAGTCTAGTAAGATCCATATATGTTGAGGAGATGAAATGGTAGGAGGCAGGAGGAATGCTGTTGCTGTAAGCAGACTAGGTATGGTTGAAGCATAAAGCTTTCTGCTGAAGCTGGACCTTTAAAGACTACAAGGATCGCCTCACTTGCCCCTGAAGCATGGCAGTCTCTGAGGCAATACATAGGACATGTAAAAATCTACACATATGCCATATGGCGGTTTAGGGTAGGAGGTGATGCATTTAAACTGCAGGCATGATACAGTTGTCTAAAATGAAATTTTGCTGCTAGTTCAAGGCTAAGGTTCATCTCTATGATGACATCAGATGTTTGGTTACAAATGAACAAAGAACTGTTTTTGAAAGTATAACTCAAAGTTTCCATCTGTGGAATGGTTCTCACTACCAGGGTCATGGTGTTTTGGGGCAGTACTGGCACCCATGAATGGCAATTTCCGTGAAGATACCATTGCATGTACAGTGCTTGGTTCTCTTCCACTCAAATACCTGCCTAATGCAAACTGTGTTTTCTTGTTGCCCTACCAAAACTTATGTCTGTGACGTCTGAGAATTTGTCACACCTTTTTTGCGTGATGTGAAGTACCTAGTTTATTTTTACTCTACAATGTTTTGCATAATTATGCTTCATCAGCGTCTGAATTTGTTAAACACTCTAAATGCTATGAAAGCATTCAAGCTTTCATATATCTTAAAAAATAATGTTAGTTTTGAAAAGGAATTCCCAGGTGAGATATTGTAAAGTCAGTGAGATACTTCTGTCCAATTTGTGTATACTATTCTCTTTCTTAAGACTAGATCAAACCAGCTTCAGGTAGGTGGTATCATTTGTTAATACATATTAGAAGAGAGCTTGAGATTTTTCCTCAACATTTCCTCACCTGTACACGTGTCTTGTTACTGTGTGGTTGTATTGATAGTTGTTTTGCTTGAAAATGTTTTTACTTGACATGAGTGCCATTGTTTTTCCTCCTTGGCTATAGTAGACTAATTTTGTTTATTCTATTAAAAGCATAAATAAAGGTTACATCACCATACGGTAATCTTCTCACATGTACACACATCTATCTTAAAATGTTAGTGTACCTTGCTCTTAATTTTCAATGTTTTTTTCTTGAAAAGCTGGTTATTTTCAAACTGTGTATTTCCCTTAGAATATATATTCCTGTTAATAGAAAATATTAGTGTAATTTTTGAGAAATAGAATACAGTAAATTGAAAAGACATAATTTTTTTAAAATATATTTTGGAAAAAGAAATCAGAAAAAAAAAGGTTTCTTTTTTAGAAATTTATGCTTTTATTTCACAGGAAATTAATCTGATAAGCTAATAAATCATTATGCCAGTTTCAGATGTTCATGGGAAAACTTGAAAATACTGATTAGAATCTGAGCCTTCAACTAAGACTGTGCCCAACATCTAGAGCTACCTCTGACGATGCTTATATCAAAAGATAGCAGCTTTGTTTAGTTTGCTTGAAATTATGTTGAAATTTAGTGCTTTTAGAAGTAATTTTAAAGTGATACTTTCAATTTATGGATGATCTTTAAAGGATACATTTAGGAGATGTTTAATTTATTGGATAGAAGGGAAGGGAGATATTTGCAGTTTTTGCTTGTTTCCTTAGTGCCTCCAATTGTGTTTGTGTTCTAATAGAAGTCTAGTCAACTTTCTTGGTCTGAAATACTTCTTGGAAAAAATGAAATTTATAACTTATTCTGCAATTTTGTAGAGGAAGAAATAGACATATTTAATTGTGGAAAAATTGAAATGAATGAGGTCAGTTTGATTGCGATTGACATTTTAATCTCTGTCTGAGTAATCGTGGTGTATTACGCGAGTTGCTGCACTGCCCCCCATACTGGCTTTTACCTGTACGACGCATGGCAGTTGTTAGCATGTGTTGGGTTCTGGCTTGTTCAGAAAGTAAAGCTGACCCAAAGTAAAATGTCTCTGCCCTTTTCTAAAAACTGCTTATTTTACAAAAGTTACTTCTTCTTTATTTGGTTTTCAAATTAATCCTGGAGGTGAATTCAACTGTAACTATTTCAATTAGTCCACTCTGTGCCAATGCAGAGTACTTAAGGCACACTAATGGAAAGTGTGCAAGATAAGGGGCTTAGCTTTCAGCTATGGGAGGGGTGCAGACCCCTACTCTCCCCTCCTCAATGTATTTTAATGTTACTGTTCCCTTGAATAATTCTACCTTATGCCACTATTTTCAGTCTCTAGTGAAGACTATATTTCTTCTGTTGCATAAAGTGCAGCTCAGACAGAATTCAGGAATCTGTCTGAAGAAATTTATACCTTGCTTGTTAAGAGATAGAGGCCAAAAATGTCTTGATACTCTAACATTTCCACCAGTAAACAGGGAAAAGTGAAACAGCACGTGGAAGGCTGTATACCCACTAGTACTAAGTGGTTTGGGCAGGGAGGAATAAAAAACCAATGTTGCCTGCACTGAGTGAGTGTGAACTGGAGGGAAATCTTTATGATTGTTGGCCTTTCTCTGTTAATCGAAAGAGAACATTTCTTCCTTTAACTCCTTCAGACTTACCAAAGCTTTGAGTGGCCGCAGTCATCCCTGAGATTTCTGGTGGTAAGGCTGAGATTGGTGCTGGGAAGTCAGCCCAGGCTGTGGCAGCCAAGAAGGGAAGGAGGGTCATGCAAAGGGAAACCATGTGAGGAGCCTGAGGATCACATCACCTGCTTGAGGAAGAAAGATGGAAGATCAATCTCCTGTAATAGCCTGAAATGTTGAAAGCTGTTCCTTTGATGGGAGGTACCTTACCTGTACTGACTGTAAGGCCGCAGAAGCAGCATGACTTTTGCAGTCCGTTGGCCCTTATTGGGAAGGGAGAGAGCAGATTCTGTTCCTTGCTTCCAAGACAGGATATGTGTTATTTCTAGTGAGTCCTAATATAAAATGCGTAAGCAGTCCCGGAAGCAAGGAGTGGAAGTTGGGAATGTGCTCATCACTTTATTGCACTAACTACATTATCAATAAAGCATATGCTAAATGGATTAAGAACAGGCTGCCATCTCAAAGTGGCTCTTCAAAAAGAAGCCTGTCTGTCTCTTCAGAGCTTAAAATAATTTTTATTAATGATCTAGAAACAAAGATGAAATCATTGACAATTACGCTGTCTACGCATTTTATCGAAACAGTAAGCAACTATGACAGTGAAGTCAAAGGAGTTTATACAGTTGAAGCAGCCAATTTCTAAAATCAAGGAAGTCAGACTCCAGTGCTAGGGCTGGGAATCACAGCCTGAAACACTTGGACTTTGAAAGGACCAGTAACCGAGTTGTGTCCCCTAGATGGTGCTGTAGAAGAAAATGCTAGTGATATCTGTATATTTATTATATTTATATATCTGAGAATATGCAAATGTATATATAGGAATACATATACACACTAGTGTGTGTGTGTATATATATATATATATGAAAATACATATTAAAAAAACTGGTGCAGATTGGTAAGGTTGACTCTAGACAGCGTACACTTCTGGTATTCATATTGAAAAGAAGTGTTAGGGAAGGAGGAAGAAATGATTGAAAAGAACACATGAACAAGGAGTTAGGAGAAATGCCTCTGAATAAAAAGATTTCAGAGCTCAGTTTGCTAACTAAATCGAAGATTAGAAGTTAACACAATAATAGCATGAAGAAATTTTGAGGACAGAAAGCCAAGAATTAAAGCATTCTCTGCTGTAGTGCTACGGGCAGATGCAGAATTACTGAGAACGAGGTCCAGATTTTAGCATCAGCAGGGATGAGTTACCAGAATCTGTGAAGGTTCTCCAGCCCCCAGCACTCCTTCATCACACCTCCGTGCCGTGCTGGCAGGACTGCTGTGGCAAGCTAGCACTAGAAGAATTAAATACAGAAGAATAAATGCTTGAAATGAGATTTGCAACAGACAGGAGATCAGAAAAAAATCTTTGCATAAGGATATAGTATCTTCTGACCTTAAATTTGATTAAATGCTCTTATACCTCAAAGGAACATTCTTGACGTTTTACAGTTGAATTGACTACTGTTGTGATAAGACAAGCGGTAATGGTTTTAAACTAAAAGAGGGTGGGTAGATTCAGGCTAGATTTAAGGAAGAACTTTTTTACGATGAGGGTGGTGAAACGCTGGCACAGGTTGCCCGGAGGGGTGGCAGAAGCTTTGTCCCTGGAAACATTCAAGGTCAGGTTGGATGAGGCTCAGAGCAACCTGCTCGAGTTGAAGATGTCCCTCCTCATTGCAGGAGGGCTGGACTAGATGACCCTTAAAGTTCTCTTCCAAGCCAAAGCATTCCATGATTAACTTGTCTATACAGGAATTGTGTGACAGCCTTACTAACAAGGTGGTTTTGGTTAAAATGTAGTTCAGTTGCAGAAATACCTCTCCATAATGTTTGATTTCTCATTGAATGGTAATACGCAGGAAGACCTAATGCAGACCCTAGTCTAAACCCTTATTGCCACCGTTCAGAAGAATTGAAGGTAATGACAGGTTAACCTCAGTGTGCCAGTTGTTTTGGAGAAGTCTAGGGGACTCATTCTTTTACCTTGCACTAATAATAAGGAGACACTTAAATTTAAGGTTCCTTCCAAGGAATTATGATAATTTGTATATTAATGTCAAAGTAAGGATTCAAATTGTGTAAGGCTTAAATAATTTCTGTTCACTTAAAGAAGATTCAGTCAAGGAAGATTCCCTGTGCTTTAAGACCACAAAAAAATTTTAAAGATTTAATGAGGTTTTAATTAAAACCGCTGATGTTTCAGGTTCTTCTGGTATTACCCGAGCGGTAAACTACTTGCCTAAAGAATCTTTCAGTAATGTTAGTTATTAGTGGTAGTTGTGTGAGGTTTTGGGTTGTTTTTCTTAGTTAAACTTCCCAAACCACTGCTGCTCCTTCTCCTTATCACAACAGC
>NW_009596016.1:0-1043 GCF_000690535.1 Cariama cristata | reverse complement strand
CCAATGGCTGGGAGGGGGCTGCAGCGCCGGGACCCCCCGTGCTGCCTCTCATCCCTGCTCATGGCACTGGGGACGGCTCAGCCGCTTCACGGTGGGATGCGCTGCAAGAAAACATGGGGTGTGCTTCATACCAGCAGAGGAAAACGTCATTTTTTCAGCCCATGGAAAACAAGGGACAATTGAGTGTAGGAAATACATGGCTGTGACCGTACTGCGGAGCTTGGGGGTATTTCATTCCCCCCGAGGCCTCCAAGCAGGCAGCACCTTCCAGTGCACAGAGGTGCAGCCATCAGGCGCTCGTCTAAACCCACGCTCGGGCTGCTGCACCAGAAGTGCTGTACTCTGTGAGCAGACAATGAGTAAGTTTTCCTAATAGCTAATGAAAACTGACAGTGCTGTAATAAAGTCACACGGAGAGACAGAACGGAGCTCTCTGTTCCTCTGCACTGCATTGCTTACAGGAGCATTTTAGGCCCAAACAACACAACAGGACTTACCAGCTTCCTAGTGGTTTTTATCCAAAGAGTACAGAGCCCCAGCAATATTAAATCTGAGAAAATAACGACTTTATAGATGGGAAAATTCAAGCAAAAGTGCCAAATGGCATCAGCCAGTGTCTCAGAGCACCTGAGCCGGCATTGGGAGGACCCCGGTGCACCCCAGTGCTGACACTGGAAGGAGAGGTTTCTCCCGCAGATGTTGGTGCAGACAGTTTTGATAACAGCCGCGATGCTAGTGGGGTATTTGTTTGTCCCTGCTATGCCTTTGACCCCTCTTCTGGGAGTGCCGGGCACCGGCATCTGTCCACCCCAGCTGTGCAGGTCAGGCTTCTGGCTGTGGGGCAGGCAGAGAGGCTGGGTGCTAGGGCTCGGGCTGGCAGGGGAGGGCCCGTGGGAAGGCAAGAATGCCGTGGGGACACCGCGCTGGCCCACGTCTCAGCCCCACGCTGGGGGCAGGCAGGCGGGTACCAGCCCGCAGGCAGCCGTGGAGGAAGAGGAGGAGGAGGAGGAGTTAGCGCTCGTTGCGGGCAGCCTTCCCGGGCA
>NW_009596015.1:0-8096 GCF_000690535.1 Cariama cristata | reverse complement strand
CTGGATGGCATCCCGTCCCTCAGGCATGTAAACCATGGTCTTAAAAACGTCAAATAGGGATAATTCTTCATTTGCAGATACTGAAATTGCTATAAGCATAAAAATATCATTTAAGGATGTTTCTTCACTTGAACTTTTTAAAAAAAATCTGTGCTTTTTTTCCTTCTCTAAAACATAGTGCAAAAATTCTTTTAATGAAACTTCAAAGTTCTTAAATTCCCACGTAATTTCCTACACGCACCAAGGTTTCAAAAGAGGCCAGTTATTTTATATGCCTCATTTAAGGTCCATGCTGAAAAATGTTAGAGAAATGCCTGTCAAACCGAATTCCCATCCCTGAAAATTAAATACCACTAACACCTTTCAACAAGGGCTTCAAAAAAACAAAGGTGTTGAAGTAATTTGATAATTTTGACAATCTTCATCTTAGGCATAAATCACAGAGATGAGGGTCCAGCTCCTTCTTGTGGAGGGGAAATGCTGATTTCCTCTCTTCGGAGCTGTTTCTTTGTTCACCCAAGTCTCTGTCCTGCAAGGGAAGGAGAACCCAGACAGAGAATGAGCCTCCGTCCTCCATCCAGGTGTGATGCTGACCAGTTGCAAGAGCCGAACTTACATCTGAACCCATCCTTTGCTGCTAGATGTGCTCAGAGCAAGTCTGGGCCTTTCTGCAATCCTCTGGGTAGACATTCATTAAAAGGCAGGAAACAAGGTCAGAAGCACAGGGCTGAAAAGTGGCTGCCCGGAGAGATCCAGTGCCATAATGTACATAGGGTCCTGCAACCTGGCTTTCAGGGGCAACTTGTGGCAGAGGATCATTTAACACTGTTTGTGCTTGCAGTACAAACTGTAAATGGAGCCAAATGGAGCCTCTTGGTATTTTCTTTACACATAAGCAGCCACTCTTAGGCATCAAAAGTGAAATTTCTTTAATTTTAAATTCATGGCTCTTTCTGTTTCCCTATGTAACTTTTCTGTTCATATTTGTATAACAGCACTAATTAATGCTTTGGAAAATTACAACAAGATATCTGTAGTACTACATTTTAGACCCACATGAATACCAAAACAATTCAGTATGATTCATGTTCAGACGAGTACTAAGGACAGTAACTGTGATTATGCAATTTTTGACAAAGTGTTACCAAACATTAAGGATGCACATTTCATCAGAATCTGAATAAATGCCATCACACACTCTGCTCAATTAAAACTACAGCACTAATTAATGTAACTCTTATTCACATAATATAACTTTTATTCAAATCAAATTATGATAGTGCTGATGACATGCTTTAAGAATTCATTGCAAAAAGAAAGGTTTATGCTGATTCTGTTTACCATATACACTGAGGTGTTCTAAGAATAATTTTCTACAAATTGCACAGATTTCTGACAACATACTTACAGAGAACATCAAAGCTATCTCTGTGAACTTATATCACAAGCTGCTAAAATGTAGCTTTAAACAACTTGCTTTATTAAAGAAGTCTCAGAAGCCCAATCTAAGTTAACTCTCTGTTGGTTCTTCCTTTCTTGGTACATTGAGATTGAGAAGTGCACCTTGAAAGGCATATCTTAAATGAAGGGAAATGTCCCATTGTGTGAAGTGGGTAAACTGAATTACTGAAGGAGTGAAAAGGCACAAAAGGATGAAGGATTTGGGAAAGACCAGGGGAAAACAGAGAACTGGTGCCCAGAACAGAAAGAAGTACCTATGTAGCGAAATAACAGGAAAACGCCTATTCAAATTCAGCACAGAAAGCCATCCACTGCCCTCAAGTGGCAGAGCCATAGCTTCCAAGGCTGAAGGCACTTTTGGTTATAATACAGAGACACAAGGAGGAAAGATAGGAAGAAAACTGGAGAACGGAGAAATCTGTACTGTCTTGCACAGTCCTTATCCATCCTGTTCTTAGAAAGATTGATGAACACTAAATGCATGGGATTTGGGGTGACTTCTAAGTCTAAATCAATTTTTATGTTCAAGAGCCCTACTTCATCTTTTGCATTATTGACTTAAAGGTGTTTTATGAATGTGGTAAAACTTATTCAAAACCAAAAGTACAGTTTGCTATGCTAAAGCCTGGAACCAACAGTGTTTATTTGAAATGCAAATGAAGACTTGCCACCCAGAAATGTATGTTACATTTGACATTTGTCTCTAATCAGAAGTCTCTATGAATAATGTAGTTTGATACCAATAGCCTCATTAAGCAAGATTTCCCTTAATACCTTTTCTGATTGTAATCTCTTCATTATGCCTCCTTTTCCCATTGCTCCTGGCCCTACTCATCATTATCAATATGCTCAGGTCTTCAGTAGTGTTACTAATATGTATTTTACATTGAATAGGCCATTTTAGATGGGAATTAATAACACTAATGCCCAGGTGTTCTTTAACTGTAAGACTTTCTTTTCCTGACTATATTTTTATTAGGAGCTGTAGGTATACTGCCTCTCATGACTAGAGTCCACTAGGTTGGGTCACAAGTGCAAACGAGTTCGATGGTTTCATCCTGGTCCCCTCTTGAGTACATCATGAAACAATGACACCATTTCACTTGATTGGCTTTTTCTACTTAAAAGAGCTTTGGGACCGAAATAGTGGAGCTGTGGCAGATCAAGATTGAGGTGCACTGGCTAAACTATGCAAGAGATGTTTGCACAATGGCTTCCCAAGTGTTTGTTGCAGACCAGGACACCTCATTCACAAACGCTAAACAGTCTCACAAGTTGAAGATACAAAACAGTGGTTACTATAAATCCTGTACTCTGTCTTGATTTCCTGTAAAAACATGCACCCCTTAAAAAACGGGGGTATGTTTTAGGAAAATAGCAGGTTATGCTGCAGGAAATGCCAATGTCCCAAAGGCAGTGAGTAACAAGAGGTTTCCATTTCAGTTAGGGATCAGGTTCCATTTATTTTCCTCTTTCATAACCACAGTAGGCATAAAATGTAGAGCTGATCCAGAGATTCCTCCATAAAGTACTGTTGCCAGTTACCAATTTTCAATAAATCAGCATTAAATTGTCCCATAATTTTTCTTCCCTTCCTTTCCCAACATGCTGATTACTCTGATGTGTTTTCTGCGATTAGAAGAAGAGCTGATCTTTGAACTCCTTAAAGCCTAAGTTTAGGGGGCCCTCCTGAAATGTAAAGAGAAACTCTGCTTTCATGGAGAGAAAAAAATGTAGGACTCTAGCTTTTTTCCCCTTCTCAGAAATAGGCTTTGTATTGATATAAGCTGACAAACAGGGTCAAAAGGGCCAGGCGGCCAAACTCCACCTTGGCAGGGAGAGGAAGAGAGGGAGATCCAGAGAGCTCATCTGCTAATTGTTGCGTACATTTTCGGTGGGTTTTTTTACCATAAAGTGAGCCTGGGATTCTGAAACAAAGATGCTGCTGCTCCTACCTACTCTCTTTCAAGGTTTGTGGTAACTGTAAGCTAGGATCAGTTACAGGCATGGAGAGAGTCAGCAACAAACTCTATTGCAGGTAAAGTCAAAATCACACTAATATTTCTGCAAACAAGTGACCGTGATTTTTATAAATCTCGCACACATCCCATTCAACCCCATTTTCCCCCAACTCGAATCAAGAAATGATTTCAAGACTCAACTCTCTCCAGTACAAAGTTCAGCAAACAATCAGAGAAAAACTAAAAATTAATAAAAATATTTTAATGTCCCAGAAACAAATACAGGCTTTCTTTCAGTCCTGAGGTTACATTAGGTAATGTGCTTTTCCTAGTCCTTTTCAACTGGTGACTCAGGGGAAATTTCACCAAGCCTCCCTGCGACTCCCCCTGCATGTGTCCATTCTCTGTCCACGAAAGAAACTGATGCTTTGTGTGCTCTGCTTCTGACAAAAGACCAAACTGGGTATTAACATGGCAGGTCCTGTAGCTACCATGAGGGTAGGGAGGAAGGGAGAGAAGGAAGGAAGGAAATCATCGTTAAATTTTTCAGAGTAACAAGCAGGTCAGCAGTTGTTCTCCATACAAATGGTATCCTTGAGGAGTAAAGAGAAAGAAGCACGGACTGTCCCATCAGCTGAGGTGCTCTTGATGCATTTGAGTGACACAAAAATCTGTACCTGAACTGAATCTCCCATGAGATATTACAATGACAATTTTACTTGAAATTCTGAGATTTTTCAGCTGAAATACTTTGCTGGAAAACCAATATTTTCACAGAGTCTGAAAAAAAATTAAAAAGTATTACCTGTGTTAACATTTGGAGGGCAGTCGCTAGCCAGACAATCCTTTCCTCATTTTTTTGGACTGGTTCTGGTATCATATCCCCAAGAGATTTTTTTCGTATGTGATAAGGTAACAGGTTTATTGTTGCATGAGTGTTTTATTTAATGGCTGCAAAATAATTTCCCAAGGTTAGGAATGGTGGCTATGAATCACATCACTACTGATTATACAGCATTTTGGAAGATTGGTATATTCTCCTTCCAGTAAGCATCTGTATCTTACATTAGCTTTAATGGAACTTAAATTTGTGCATCAAGTGGAGAAGAAAGCCTTCTGGGTGGTTACAGATGCATGACCTTGAGCCTTGTGACTCACAATGCAATCTGCATGCAGGAATATTAGACAGTATCTGTCAGCATCTGTCAGGTCTGATTGTTTAAACATTACTTTGTCACCCACCCCCCCACACACACATACACACGTTTTATCCGATTTCAAATTAAATATTAGACTGACCTTTTAAAGAGAAACTACTGTAAAATTTAAATAAACTTCATTGTGCTTCTTTTTACAATTAAAAAATTATAATGAGAAAAATTAATCTCTGGTGTAACTTAACTGGATTCCTGGGCAGTGTGTCAGGGACAATTTTTACCAGAATAATTAGAACTTGCAGACCAGATTTCTCTTCACTGAAAATATAATAAGTAATCACCTTGAGCCAACTCTCCTGTAATATCAGTACAATTCCCATTGCAATAACAGCAATGGAAGTTGCATCAATGTAGCAGAAGAATATTTGACATATATAGAACACAGATAAATAGATTTTTGTAAGGTAAAGGTGTTTACCATGTCAGAACTCAAAAATAAAATTGTAGTCAGTCAGTTGTGAGTGATATTGTCAGGAGGAGAGGGAAGCATGCAAGTTTTGACATTTTAGCAGCACGCTAATTAAAAGAACTTCTCAATTCTTCAGACTTTGGGCGTATTTTTTTTTTCCCCCACCTGGGAATGAGCCACTTCGTTCTCTGTATATCTTCCATTAATCATTTGCTGACCTCAAGAAGCCCTGTCAGTACCTCCGGCCAGCAGCATGCAATGACCATGTGGCTGGTATCCCATCTAGTGAATTTGTATCTTTAGGCAGATGATAAGGTACTGCCGCAGAGGGGGCTTGGCTGGAGGGGGTCTTCAGCAGGGCCCTGCAGTCCTCTGCAAGCTCAGGAGGTCAGTCCGGTCCCATAGCACAACGCAGGAGCTGCTTGCTTCCCTCTCCACTGCCGTCTGCCACTTCTGCTCCTGGAGGGGATCCTACAGGTGGTCAACTTGCTGATCAAATGACTAATTAAATAATAAATAGACTTGAGCAAATAGTTTACAATGAATAATTTAGCTAACAAATATCCTCTCCCCTTTTCTTTTCTGAATTTTCCATGACCGATTCACAATCATCTTGATATTTATCTATTATTCAAAAATTTATGCTGAGTAATTTCTGCAAATAATTGTATTCTGGATTCCTGAAGAACATAATTTTTCATAAAGTTGATTTTGTAAATAGCTCATGCTTGACGCTTTTTCCCCTACATAGGTTAACACACGTATCCAACATTAATACTCTTTGATGTGTATTTAACTTTTCCTATTTGTCTATCACTTCTTGCTAATCATTTCATCCACTGAAATGCTCACAAAAGAGGCTTCAAATTGGCACAGGGTTTTGACTGTTCTTTCTTTTTCTTTTTTTTTATGAAAAAAAATGTTGACAGAATATTTTTATATGATGCTCATCATCATTTGTTAACTGGCAAAAACTTAAATTTATTTTAAAAATCACATTCATTAATTGGCAAGAAAAAGTGTTTTATTATGTGATGTTTCTGATTTTATAATATTTGTTAATCTTTGGCCATAGAGTTCCTCCTCTTGTTTACCCACTACAGTGCTTTGGGAGACGAGGGTGTCATAGAATATATATTAACATTATCCAGATTTGTTTGAGACTATGGAATTCTAACTAATACATTTTATTTCCATGAGCACATAATATTAGTGCTTATATCTATTCCAACTCTAATTCTCCCTGATTATCCTACGGAAAAGTTTCGTCTCGTTGTCATGATGGATCCAAAAGCAGTCATCACTTGAAAAAAACTCTGTAATCAGTAAAATACACTTTCACAAATTATATCATCTGCACAAGTTTATTTAACATTCTACTTAATTTAAAAAGCATGTCCCAGCTATGCGGACTAGGTTTGCTAGCAGAGAGGAAATACAACGGCATAGACACCAGAATGCAGCTATAGTGCTTGCAAATTGTTACACACGTTCATGAAGCCCACTCCATGTTTAAGAAAACACACTTTTTTTATGCATCTCAAGGTGTTTGTGAGTGGGCATTTAATACCAGACTTTAATCTGTGACCCTGCCATGAGCTCTTCACAGGCAGGCAGGAGCTCATGGGGCTCCACAGGACCTCCTTCCTCTCAAACTCATGGCAGGATCTGGCCATGGATTTTAACAACCTGAGATAGAGCCTGTGTCTTTTATGCTTTGTGGCTACTTTGTACATTCTGACTACTAGGGGAAATAAATATTAAATGTCTGTACATACATACTGCTTATAGAAAAGAGACAAGGATGATCTGGTCTGTATATAATAGCTGTACTCAGAATGTATGGTGGTTTTTGTTACAATATTTGCGTTGTACCCTGAAGGAAAAAAAAAAAAAAAGTTATTGAAATCCAGACATTCTGAGTTATAGAATTGAAAAACAAGCTGGTGTTATGACAGTTTTGAAATGGGTCTGCTTTTGCCAGCCAGTTATGTGCTTTAAATGGCCTTTAGCTGATTTATGCAGTTCTTGTCCCAAAACTGCTGTATTGTATTACTTCAATATTTTATCCCTAACCATTTAAAGAAGGTTTGATCTTACATCAATAGTACTCCAAAAATATTAAAATCAAAGAGATTTCTTTTCAAAGAATTTATGCAAAACAAACCCTATATTTTTCCTGATCTTGAAGATTAAAATAAAAAAAAAAAAAAAGGAAGAAAAAGAAAAAAGATTACTTCTATAGCACAAACTCCAGATAGTTATGGTAGCTGCTGCATATTCTAAGAGCTCAGAAGGGAAAAAGAGTTTCTTTAAATGTAAGCTGCTGAAGTCTTGGAGCTTTCATGACAAAATAGCTTCCGGTCACAGACAAAAAGCAAAAATGAGGATTAGCAGAATTTAGAAGTGTTATCACTTATATTTTTTTAATGCATTCATGTTAGCTGCCACTACTTCGAGGGAGTAAACAGAAAGCTTTTCTCTGCAGTGGGACCGTTGAAAGTACAATTTAATAGTTTTGACTAGCATTTTGGTATATGCCTCAGTTCTTTTATTCTCTTTACTTAGCTGTGTGTTACACAAGACTTTTATGAGTTCAATATGTACAGTATCTGTTGACACTTCGTATATAAACAAAAATGATTTGGTTTAGAAACAGGGGAATTAAAGTACCCATAATGAAAAACAATTGTTCTAAAATGCTGTCAATTTGGATTGTGGAAAGAATTTCAAGGATTGATCCTGTAAAGTGCAGAGAAGCTTCAGTTTTTATCGACATCACTGTTTTACAGAAGCAACTCTTAGATGAAATAATGCTTAGTGTTTTTAAATATATCTCTGTGTTTCCAATTCTGAGGCTCTTTCATGATGCAGAAAAATGTTATTATTTCCTTCTTCAGCTTTGGAGAAGATAAAGTAGCGCTAATTGGCCATTTTTAGTCACTAATATAAGGAGTTGAAGTATGATAGCAGTTTTCCTACATGCTTGGAGCATGTACAGCCTACATCATTGTGGTGCGTTGACCCTGGCTGAACACCAGGTGCCCA
>NW_009596014.1:0-17336 GCF_000690535.1 Cariama cristata | reverse complement strand
GGTCCGCAGCAGGCCGGCTGTCGGGCCCCTCTGGGGAGCGGGCTGAGCGTGCAGCGGGGCTGCTTGACAGTAAACGGAGCTCTGATTTAGTCGTGCATCAGTGACTGACTGCTTTAGTAGGGTAGTCTGTGTGTTTCTCGCAGTAGGGAGTCCGTGTGTGAGGAGAAGGCGGTCTGCGGCCCGGGGGGCTATGCTCTGTGGCACCGAGGGGGTTGCCATCCTCTGGCTGAGGTTGAATTTCCAGCTACAGGTTACAGTCTTTCCCAAAATGGCATGACTCCTGTTTCTGAACTGCTGTGGAGCATTCAGGGTCATGATGTCATGCCTGGTGCCCAGGATGAATTTTGCTTGCTCCTGTTGTGGGGCTGGCTGGGCATCACTACCACATGGTAGTTCTGTAGCTGAGTTTGGGCTGTATGCCATCAGCTGTCCTTGTTAAAGAGCCTGACCTACTTCAGATATGCACGTGTGCAATACGCCTGGTGCTTCTGTTCATTTCTTTTATGACAAGGGTCCCAGGAGGGCGGATCCCCATGATTCATCTGGCTTACTTTCTGCCCCAACTCTGTTGGGCCTTTTGGGAAGAGCATCTAAAACAGGCAGGCATCTCTGCCTTGAATGCAAACATGAAGGAGGGTTGGGAGCTTGATATGTTTACAGTCAAAGCTGATAGGTTGTTTTAATTGAGGGGCATGCAGTGTTCAATATGAAGAGCTTTGATTGTTCACATGATAGATAACAATCAGTAAAAAGTTGGTTTCTTCAGCAGTTACATACATGCTTTAACAACTACAAGTAAAAGGGGTCACTTCAAACACTATGGATAAAAACCTAATGGTGGTATTAGGTTGAAAGTTTAATTACACTTCCATTTTTAGTTTATCAATTATTTTAAATTGACAATAATAAAAAATAATACGAAAAATTAGAATTTATAATTTTTGGGTGGGAATTTTGGCAATGTTTTGTGACTTAACTTTGTTTGTGCTGAAGTTTTGTTTTGATTTCACTTTTATTACAATATCTGTGAATATGGGAAAGATGCTCTTTGTTCTGAGAGACCAGAGGAAATTAAATAAGTTACTTCAAATCATATAAAGCCATCTTACTGTGTTTACAGTTGCACTAATATCAGGGTGCTTAGTATATTTCTGTTGCGTAGCAGTGAGCAGAAAATAAGTGTGCTGTTCCACATCTGCATTGCCTTCTTATAAATTTGTCTGCTGTAGTGAAAGGACGTTAAGTGTAAGCAGATGGGAGGGGAGTGCGCAGGTGCCACCTTTGCTTGTCGTAGACATTTGGAAATAGCGTGCACTCAGAATCTGTAGGGTTGGAAGAACCTCTTTTGTACTGGGATTACATTTGAATCTGGGAGGAAAAGTGTGATGCAGTGGAAGGGCAAGAGGCTACACAGTCCTTAGTCCTTGGTGTCACGGATTCAAGGTAAATTTTTGTATTAACCCCTGTGTACTAAACTAAACACAGGCAGGGAAACTTTCAGAAATTTTGAGCTTTTAATTTTCTCTGAAAGACTTTCTAGGTCAGGATGGGACCGAGAGCCAGGGGGTGTATGAGGGGGCCTGGTATATGAATGTGCGATTACAGGTCACTGGTCAGGTTTTCTTTCTGTTGTATTTTTAAACTTGCTTTGAAGTGGCTGCCTCCTTTTTAAGTAGGTGAATTAGACCAGTACATTTATGTTAAACCTGGCTTGCTTGTTTAAAAGTAGTGGGGTGGGAGGGAAGCCAGAAACATTCACACAGAGAGTGTGACTCCTAATACAACTTCATGAATTTTAAAGCAATTCTGCTGGACAGTATGGCAACCAAAGGAAGTGGGTCACGATGTTTAGTAGTCTCAGATCACACATGGTTATCCTCTAAGAGCTAACCCAGTGCCCAAGTAGTTAATGGAAGTTTTTCCATTAACCTTTATGGCCTGTATTTCAGGCAAGCTGGCATTAATTATTTATTTTCTGTAAACAAGAGAAATAATATATTTTTCATATAACATCCATTTCTAGATAGCAAGTGTAGGAGAGAGTGTGTTGAACAGTGCATGAATTGCATGATTCAGCTTCAAGACTTTTAATTTACAGTTCAGTGGGCAAAGATATTTCATACACTGAACCTTCGGTTGCCTCTCTAGGCTACATTTGCTTTAGTGAATTGGTATTTGAGTCATTACCTGGGGATGAACTCTTTGTAATTAACTTTCTTTTCATTTTCCTGGGTGTTAGTAGATTGACAAACATATTACTTCTTTGCAGGCTTTAGTACTGGGTAGCTTTTCAAAAAGCACCGGTAAAAATAGAAGATTTCAGATTTAATTGATTTAACTTTTAGAATTCTGTCATCCTAAATTGAGTGACCTGTTATTGAAATACTGCTTTTAAGTTCTGCACCACATGTCATTGCAGAGCATTGCCTGTTAGGACTAAGGTACTCGCTTATGCCAGTTATGAGTGTCCCTGTTGGTACCGCCTTTCTAGGTTGCTTTCTGAACAGCGTTTAAAATCCACGTGTTTGTGTGTGTATAGGTATGTATGTCGTGATCTTTGGGTAGATAACTTCCTCCATCTCATATAGATATTTAACCATGAATTTTAGGTCAGATAAAGATGCAGGTAGGAATTAAAAAAACAAAACCCAAACAAACAGAAACAAACCTGAAAGACTGTACACTTGCATTTATTTTCTCTGCTTTCTAACCCTGGTAAGAATGGGCAATTTTTCTTCAGATTGGTACAGAACTTCATGAATCGCAGTTCTCTACTCAGTAGGTTTTCTTTTTTTATTGCAATTTAACGGGCTGGAATAATTTGGTAGTGATTTAAGTATGTAGGAGTCTGCACATACATATATATAAATATGTATGTAATGTATGTTTCACTTCAGGTTTTAAGAGAGGTGCAGATCCTGGAATGCCTGAGCCAACTATCTGGAGGTATGTATCGGTTCCAAATGTACGTGCAAACCTAACACAGATAGTTACAGTTGTGGGTGTTATCTCTGGACAGTAACAGTTGTGAAAGTTGCTTTCATCCATTGCTTTTAAATGTTTAGGGAGAAAACATAGCTGGTTGTGGTTCTTGTTTCTTCAGAAATCCAAATGAGAAGACAGCAGAACACAAGTTCTTGGGAGGGCCTTTCTATTAATCTTGCATGGCTTTTAATGGGCATTCTTGTACCTTTTGAGTGGAAGCTGCCCATCTAGTCTGTGGTAGACCTAGTTTATGCACTGAAGAATAACTTCTCGGCTTTCTAGCATGAATTTAAAACAAAACCCAGTCTCCTTCTGCCTTTACAAATATGGTAGTAACGCTGCATAAAAGCTGCATGAAATACAGGGCTATATCCTTCAACGTTAGTCATTGTCATGAAACAAAGTGCATTTGCTCACGTTGACTCTTTCTTGTGGGACTGTTTGTTAGTGCTGCAATGTCACGGTGTTAGTAATACTTGAATTCTTGCGGTATTTGAATTTTATTGGAGAGCTTCCATGGGTCAAACTAACTAAATTAAAGTTTTGAAGAAAGTGCAACTCTTCTGTTTTTCTTGAAAGAACTTCGGTTACTGTGCAGAACCAGGTATTCCTAAGACAAATAATTACTGTATTGTTTGCAAAGTCATATGTAAACTCCTCTAGCTTCACGTCATTACAAGGTATAGAAAACACATTTTTAGGATTCACAGGTTCAAGGGAACTACTTTGAACAGTAAAAAAATATGAAAAAGCATCAAGATCATGTTACAATTTCAGTAAAATCTTCTGTTGTATTAAGAACTAACTTGCTGGAATTGTTTGTTTGCTAACAGTGTTTCTATTTTTAGCTTCACTAGCAGTTTGAGACTTTTTTCTTGGTCCATTGAATGTGTCTCTGCATGGCATAAAGTATGTATTTCATACCAGAGTGTATGTACGTAGGTATCAGAAGCATGTGTTTGATCTAATCCGAAGCTTACAGATGCTCATTTTTCTGAGCGCATGCTCATGCTCTGTAGGCTTAAAATTTATTTTAAAGGTGGCATTATTTCAGTATTTTGGGGGCTAGCATTTATTCTGTATGTTTACAGGGCTGTTCCTCCAGGCTTGTGTTTTACAAATATTCGTTTAAAAACAAGTACATGCTGCAAATCTGACTTTTATTTCCTCCCCTCCCTCCCCTTTCAGTCTACTTTGGGGATGAAGGATGTGGTGGTCCTGTTCTAGACCCAGCCGATGGACAGAGAAAGTGTCTGAAGATACTACATTCCAGAGGATGAGGCGGACACTTACACCAGCTGGCTCAATCAGCTTGCTAATGACATAGGTTGTACATAGAACAAAATGAAGTTTATATGGACCTAACTTATTTGCATTACAGTGTAATTAAATAAATACAATTTGAACGAATACACATTGTTTTTAAGTCTTTACATAAATATAATGTAGTAATTTCCTTACTACAGAAAGGATAATCCGTTGTGTGTTGGTTTTTGTTTTTTTTTTTTTTTCCCAAAATATGATGACATTCAACCACTGTATTTATCCCTGTTATGATGGTCTTTTGGGTAAAGATTCCTCAACTGAGCTAATGTTTTGAATACTTCAATATTCTTCAAAGATTTCTTGCCTGAATGTTGGTAAGCCTCTGCAGCTGGTCCCTATGCTGACCTGTTTGTTTTTGTTGTGGGGTTTGGTTGTTTTTTTTCCTTCCTCTTGGATTTGTTCATCTCTGGATACATTAAGAACAGAGAGATGTAAATGTTTTTTCCTAGTATAATCAGATAGTAAAAAGTATACTTTTCTGCCAAATTGACCTTTAAATACTAGGTACATTTTCTGTAATTTGGAATGGGGTGGGAAATGGAACAAAAATGCTGTGTGTATGCGTATATAGTGCTCTTATAATAAGAGGAAGTTATGCATGTATAACTGGAGGAAGGAAACAAGTACACTAAACAAGTATATGCTTTATTTTTACTCCAAAGTCTTGCTGTATGGAATATGGTTGGTTTGGCTTCAGTTGGTTTTCTCACTTTTAACACTGAAATTCAAGCACTGAAATGGCATCTACTTGGTTTCTGTTCAATAGAAGCTGCGTTGGGTAGATTACTCTCTCCCCTCTAGAACTGTACAGGCTAGTTTGTATCTATGCAGTGATTTTATTGTATTTTATTTTTTTTAAAAAAAAAAGCCAAGCAAAACTTTATTGGCTCCAAATTATCATTGCAACAAGAGTATTCTAGATTTCAGATTGACCTTTTTTTAACCCCATAGGTTTTTAGGCAGTTTTTACATTAATGAAATGTTTAAGGAATAGGAGATTCGTCAGTTTCTCATCTGCTATGAAAATTCATGGTAAAACCTTACCGTGTTAAGGGCAGACCTGATTGGAAAGAAAATGAGAAATGATCCAAGAGGAAAACATTAAATTGAAAGACAAGAACTGAGAAGAAAAAAAAAGTAGGAAACATTTATGAGAGCTAGTGCAAACCAGCATGTTCCTTAATTACCATGATTAATGGAATTTTAAATCAAAAGTCATGAAATAGTGGAATAGCTAATGATAATAGATGGCTGACAGGGGAATAGAGCAAGGACTGAATGCAGAACACTTTTGTTGTGACCGTATATCCTGTTGCTAGTGCAGCTTTTCTAGTGCCTCTTTTCTAATGGTAACTTGAAATTAATGTAACTACTCATATGTCTTAAATTATGAAAGGAGTTCAAATTCTGTTCCTTTTTCTTGACTGATCCTAATTACAATAGTAATGAAATAATCTGTTCGTACTTGATAGTGGCTTTAACCATGATCAGGAACATTTTTCTTGTGTTGAATCTAGTGGAATAACCTGAGCTGTTCAATACTAAGAGATAAGATATTCAGTGTAAAGTAACTCAGATCTCTGAAAACCAGATGTTGCATTTCACAAGAGCATACAACACCCAAAATGCAGCAGTGGGTAGATGGACCCAGACACCTGCAGAAGTGTATTTTATGTGATCTGTTGCAAGTCAGACATTTGGGGATGTGGTTTGTGGGTCTTAACCGCCACGTGGTTGCTCTGGCTGCTTTCCAAGAATAATAGTATTTGGCAAGAGGTAGAGAAATAGGGAAGTATTCTTGTCTCTTTCATTAAAAGTTTTACATAAGCATGGATATATCAAGCACAGGCCAGATTGTGTGACTTTGCCATGCTGAAAATTTCCCTTAAAAGTAGTTGTAGTTCAGGTTAAACAGATTGAACAGTCAGGTTAAACAGATTCCTATGAAGAATCTTAATTCCCTACAGTAACATCAGCAAATATGCTAGTTTTATCCAGACTTTTTTTTTTTGGTAGTGCTAGGGAGAAAAGGGCAGGTCTCAGGAGTAAAGTGGAAGGACTCTTATGTTTGTCAAGGCTGTGGGCTAGGGACTTGAAGTTAGGTGTTATTTGTTCCAAGTGTTTTAATCTCTAATTTCTACTTTTCCATCTTTCTCCCAGTAAAGCCTGAGAAAGTTTTATTTTACTGTCAGATGGGAGACAGTTAAAAAAGAACAAATGTGAGCTCCCCTGCTTGACTGTATTGATCTCTGTCAAGTGAATCAGCAGCTTCGCAGCCGAGTATGGCTTCTTTCCTGTAGTGGGATTTGTGATGCAGTCATGCGAGACTATGTATGAAGTCTTAGTGTTGGAATAAAGTTGATGAGTGTAGTTTACTGAAAATCGAGCTGTGCCTTCCACAGCTGAGCTGAAGGCTACAGTCTGAGATATGTGGAATAAAATCGTTGATGCCTTCCTGCGTGCTGTGAAGTTTCTGCTAACTTTGAGGTATCCAGCTGATCTTACCTGGAGACAGGAATTGTTCAGCTGTGTGCCTTGTGCCTGCAAAGCAGAGGTGGAGTGTGCTTGTGGTTGCCTTAGTGTCAGGGAAAAACCCCAGTATTTCCAGCTGTCGTTGGAGCCTGTGGTACCTGGTTTGTGCAAGGGACTGAAGGGGATGTTTCCACTTGGACCAGTCTTAGGAAGATCAAATGTTGCCATGCTCACTGTGCTGCTTGCCAAAAATGAAGGCATCTTGAGGATTTTAATGCAAGAAGAATTGCCCTGTTCTCCATCTCGAGTGACCTGCAGTCCCATGCCCATGGTCCTTTCATGTCAGGAAGATGTTTTTCCTTGTCAGAAGGTGCTAGTCTGCCTCTCGATCTCCTCCTGCGAAAGTGACAATGGCAGCAATGCCTTTTATTTGGGCTCCAAGGAGGGTGTCTGTGAACAAGGAATTGTCCTTAACCCAGGACTGGAAAATACAGCTGTTTCTCCTCCTGCAGTCAGACTGTGTGTGAAGTACTAGCAAAGCGTGAGGAGGTTATGATGGACAAGGAGCAATGTGGTATCCTGTCTTCTGAGTATCTTGTTCACTGGCACACTGACCACAACAGCTGGTGGTAGCTTTGCTATTCAGGAACAATTTCTCTATTTTCTATCACTTCTATGTTGTCTTAAAACTGCCTCTCCCATCACTGTATTCAGCTGGAGTCAGAAGATCAGTTAAGACCCGGTACCATTTGGTAATCGTGGTGGGCAGCACCTCTTCAGCCCTCAGTTGTGACAGACCCTTTAGCAAAGCATCTCCTGCAAGCTCGGCTCTGAGGAACTGCCCTCGGGTGTGGGCCTAGCAATAAGTGCAAAGGGGACAAAGACATTGGGCGAAGAGGCAGGGAGGAAGGAAGGTGGAGAGAAAGTTAAGGTCCTGAAAAGGGAATAAAGACAAGGAGGCTGGTCAGAAGAAGAATAAAGAGTAGGAAAATTGAATAAGGTTTTTAAAGGTGAAAATGAAGTAAGTGGGGAAAAAGGCATGCACATCAGAGAAGGAGCCACAGAGCCCTGTGATACTCTGTGTGATGCTGAGGGAGTCTTGTGAGTTTGGTGGTTTTCTTCATCTTGGTGTGTGGACTGGGGATCTCCTGGTAGTAGGATGTGAAAAATTGATCCGTTTAGTGTCATCACTAAACAAGTGAGGAAAAAAAAGATATCTGGCTTTCAGTATAAATTTGTTCTTCATAAGTTAATCTGTAAAGGAACCTACTTTGCTCCAAAAACTCTTCAAGGCCTGGCCAGTTGTGAGGTAAAAATGGAGCCGATGGGAAATTCGGAAGAAATATTTAGTTCTGCTACAAATTCCTGGTGTTGTCACAGCTGGTATAAAGTCACTGTACTGTATTTCATCACAGTTAGAAAACAGAGGGTACATGCTTTTTTTTCTTGAATTAATTCATCAGCAAAATTGACCTGACTTAAACATATAGCTTTCAAACATGTAAACTCTGCAGACCAAAGCGATGTTCGTAATTTTGTCACAGCAGTCCCCTGTGTTGGCAATGCAGAAAACCCATCGTTTGCTTCTTTGAACTGCTGTTTTCCAAACTGGCTGTAGATGACAAAGTGCCTCTTAAGATACATTTTTATTGCATTGTGCAAGTGAAATGGGGATCTAACACATTTTTTTATCAAGAAAAAATACTAAACCAAACTGTATACCCTGAATATTTTTGGAAATATTTTGTTACAGACTTGGAATTTAGGCTATGATGATACTAATGATATATTTGGAAATAAAAGCTTATTACATCTGTTCTCACCACAGGATTAGAGACCACATCCTGGTTAAATGTCATATGACTAATTTAATTTTTACAAGTGACTACATAATTGCAATTTCTAAATACTTTTCCATGATGATGTGTAATGCAATAGATGTTTCTTGGTTAAGTTTGTGGATTACATGCATTGTTTCTTAGTTATGCTTAATTCAGGATTAGGGGATGGATAAGACAGAGGGGATGCTTTGTTAATTCATGCTAATGTAGGATCCACGGGCATAGCCAGTATGTGGCCCCTTTTCCCTTTACATCTCTTTGCAGATTGTTAGAAGTGGAAGAAGAGACAAAGACTATTGCTGTGTAGTAGTGATGTTGTAGTAGCTAATTTTTCTCTTTTGAGCTGAGGATGGGACTTTGAGCTTTCCGTAGGTAATTTTACTTTTGTGTGTGTCTGTAACAGCTCAAAGTGATTCTGTCAGGTAATAAAACTGTTAATATAATTTGCTTATGCATGATATTGTCCCTATTTATATGGTACAGAATGTAGAATTGTATAGAATTATAGAATCGTTTAGGTTGGAAAGGACCTTTATGATCATTGAGTCCAACTGTTAACCTAGCATGACCAAGACCACCACTGAACAGTGTCCCTAAGTGCCACATCTACACGTCTTTTAAATACCTCCAGGGAAGGCGACTCAACCGCTTCCCTGGGCAGCCTGTTGCAATGCTCAACAACCCTTTTGGAGAAGAAATTTTTCCTAATATCCAATCAAAACCTCCCCAGGTGCAACCTTTCCTCTTGTCCTATCACTTGTTACTGGGGAGAAGAGACTGACCCCCACCTTGCTACAACCGCCTTTCAGGTCGTCGTAGAGAGTGATAAGGTCTCCCCTCAGCCTCCCTTTCTCCAGGCTAAACACCCCCAGCTCCCTCAGCCGCTCCCCATCAGACTTCTGCTCCAGACCCTTCACCACCTTCGTTGCCCTTCTCTGGACACGCTCCAGCACCTCAAGGTCTTTCTTGTCGTGAGGGGCCCAGAACTGCACACAGCACTCGAGGTGCGGCCTCAGCAGTGCTGAGTACAGGGGGACGATCACTGCCCTGGTCCTGCTGGCCACCCCATTCCTGATACAGGCCAGGATGCCACTGGCCTTCTTGGCCACCTAGGCACCCTGCCAGCTCATGTTCTGCTGGCTGTTGACCAGCACCCCCAGGTCCTTTTCTGCTGGGCAGCTTTCCAGCTGCTCTTCCCCCAGCCTGTAGCGTTGCGTGGGGTTGTGAGCCAAGTGCAGGACCTAGCACTTGTTCTTGTGGAACCTCATATAGTTGGTCTCAGCCCGTTGATCTGGTCTGTCCAGACCCCTCTAGAGCCTTTCTACCCTCAAGCAAGTCACCGCTATTAATACATAAGTTCAAAGGGATAAAGAAGCAACTAGTCAAAAATTCATCTGCTGTTATTGAAACAAGTAGAAATTTTTCCATTGGTACAGTTGAAACAGAACAAAACCTTGAAAATACTGTGTTAGGTAAGCATTGTCTGGTAGAAATAAGTGTGGCAGGGCAAATAAAATCTCAGTTTTCCGAATATGAAGATTAATGTTTAATTTTCTGTAAATAATTTTTTTGTCAAAGATTGAATCTTCTTAAATTCTGGCCACTGAATAGAAATCCAGATTGCAAAATTTCTGAGTGTGTTTTCTGATGACTGCCAAAGTCAGTCTTGAAAGTACACTGAGATTTGGTTAAATATATTTAGATTACAGAAATTAGTTGATTTTTGTTAAGAGTTCAGGGAGGAAATGATATTTCGATGTTGAAGCCTGCAGAGGTTGCATTTTCTGGGGGTGAGGGGGTGGGTTTTGGTTTTCCTCTTATCAAGAAGAAGAAAGAAATTCACTGAGAGAGATCAGAAACTGTTATCTAATCATTCAACTTGAGAAGCCAGGATTTACGGAAAGCTGACCACCCAGTATCACAAGGCTTGTAGTAATGTTATATGTATTTGGCAGTGCTTCCTGACCATTAGGATCTGACTTTGGTGTATGCTGTCGTATATATATTTTTATATATATATATCCCTTTCCACCATTTTATCTTTTAAGTGGAATGCGGAAAAGATTACTACTCACAAATAACAGTGGCAAACTTAAGGGGAAGTTTCCCATTGAGCTTAGCCAACCTAATGGCTCATTACCTCTGAAAAGTGATCCTGCTCCTCTTGCTTCACTGGTGGTGTAACTCTTCCATCTCTTGTAGCATCAGCTCTGTCTTGCTCACCTCACTTGCCATCAGCCATTAATAAAATCTGTGAAGGTACTAGAGATGCAGACAGTCTCTTTCAAGTAGCTGTTGTTCTTTCTGCCAACATTTAGCGTTTACATCAGTTCATAGGCTTACTGGGCATGGCATGGTACTGCAACCTGGGAAGTGGATCAGACTGAAATTTTTTTTTTTTAAATTTCTTAACACATCTGATGAAGAAGTATGGTTAAAAAATAAAAAAGTGATACTTCAGAGACTGTCATTAAAAAAAAAAGTAATTTTACATCACAGATTACTTTTGGGAAGTGGATCAGACTGAAATTTTTTTTTTTTAAATTTCTTAACACATCTGATGAAGAAGTATGGTTAAAAAATAAAAAAGTGATACTTCAGAGACTGTCATTAAAAAAAAAGTAATTTTACATCACGGATTACTTTAGTATTAGGCTGCATTCCATCTTTTTAATTTTTTTTTTCTCTCTTGTCTAGCATTTTAGTGTCATGTCCACAGCACCGAGGAATATTTTGTTTCTCATCTTTAATACTGTCTCTTAATACTTGGGATTTTTTCTTGCATACTGTAAGAGTGTATGCATGCTTTTTAACATAGCTTTACTCTTTTCCTGCATTGGGAAAGCAAATTCAGGATGAAGGGAGTTAGTAATCTGTTGAGCATTCTGAAATCTCTGTGTGAGGTTGACGAGTAGGGATGCAATGGGAACATGGGGGAAGGGCTAGCTGGGATCTGCGGGGAGAGGCTGGTCCTGTACAGCAGCAGCCAAAATGCTGCTTTGCTGGGTAGTTTCCTAGTTTTTATAGGCGATTATTAGTAGGTCTTTTTGGTTTGTTTTTTTTTCTTTTTTGCCTTGTTCAGTGAGTTAACTGTCAGTTAGGAGGAGGTCTCTTCAGTAGAAGCATTGAGGTATTTTGTTGTTGCTCAAAGTAGCACAGTTATTTTTGAGGATTGATTTATAAGTTAGGAATGCTCATTTTTACTATTGTTCTGGGTTTCTTATGTGTTTGCGCTGGTCTGCCAACTAAAATAAATGTCTGTGTGTGTTTATTGATTGTCATAAAACACTTTCTACACAGCAAACTGGAGAAAGGTTGATAAGTTGGTTAGTTTGAGAGGCCCCATAACATGCTCAACAGTGTTTAGTTCTCCTCTGACTTCCATGTGAATTCCCCACTCCAAGTCTTCAGGTGCCACACGCACCGATGAGTGCAGATTTCAGCAAGCGGTGCTTATCCTGGGGACAGTCCCTGAAGCTGGCACAATGACAGCAAAATGATGGCCACCAAGGAAACGACTGCATTGAAGTACTCTGGGAATTGCGGGTGGCTGTGGAGGAACCACAGATAAAATGATGACAGCTCAGCAGCAGCATCGGTGATACCTTTTACTCCAGGAAGGACTTGAAAGTTGAATTCCTCACAAGCAAGTGGTAATCTTTGCTCATCTTCTACATCGTAAAATGTAGTAGCGTTTACATCTCTTTACTAGAATTGAGGACAACGTGGGGTGGCCACCAGCTGAAGGGTGCCAGGGGGAAGTGTTGGATCAATTGCATGAGACTTCAGTACCCCGTATCTTAGGTGCTTCCTGGAGGAAATCGGTGCGAGTTTGTTTAGCTGCAGTGTGCGTAGTAACTAACGGTGGTCTCAGACAGCCACATGCTACTGGGAGAGGTGAGACCAGGAGATGCCTTTCTTTTTGGTTGGTATGTCTTTCTTTCCTGCTCCCGGCTCAGTTCTCGCATAGTAATAATAAAGTCCTTAAAAGGCCCAATGTGGGATCTGCATTTGGGTCTCATAGCTATTACGGACATAATAAGGGCCAGAATGGTCTCTAACGAAATGGTCACTAGGAAAATCTGTGTGAAGGTAAGCTGTGAAATAGCCAAACCAACCTTTCCTATGTCTCCTAGAGCACATGCCAGGACAGCTAAAGCAGGATCTTCTGTGTTGTGAGAAAAACCCATTCACCACAGACATCTTCAGAGTGACCACCTTGAGACATCCTCATTCCTTCTTGGGGAGTTGCATAACTCAAGATGTTGGTTTTACCTTTTGGGGCAAAGCTGTGGTTTGTTTGCATTGAGTCTCTTGAGATACAGGCTCTGGGCAGACTGGTCACGGCATCCCCAGCGTGGAATGCGTGTGGCCACTCAGGCCACTTGGAGGAGGAGGAGGAGAATTTACTGGCATCCCTGACATTCCAGGGCTTGCCTTTCATCTGCTCATCTGCACCACTCTGCCACAAAAGAGAGAGGGTAATTAATGTTCTGCCACTTGTTCGGGACAAAGCTCGAGGGGCTCCTGCTGCTTGCATCCCTTGTGTGTGCTGTGAATTCCTCTGAGTTCAGGTATATGACGTACCTGCGCAGCCTCAATGAAGCACATGATACAGGTAAGGAATGTTTCAGCTGTTTGGCGCTCAGGTTAAGGACCTGTTTTTTTGTCTCTACAGTATTCAAGAATATGCATTCATGTTATGTGGCCTGTCTGTGCTAGTGGAATATAAATGACAAATGCATTAGATTGTCAATGGTCATTGACATCTCAGCAGCAATATGCTGATTTATGTTACCTAAGGAAAGAACCTAAGATTATTTTTTCTTTTTTTCCCGCTTCTTAGGGGACAGGGGGGAAATGTTTAATCAAACTTGGAAAATTCCCTTGAATGACAGCAGTAAGTCTAATCAGATAATAGTATTCATATCAAAGCTGTCAATGTGGTATCTTACTATTTGTTTAAAAGAGATTGCTTGGCTTGTAAGCAGATGCTTACAAACAATTACAAATTTATGGAGTATTCCTTATTAAATATAGGGGACTTGTTCATTTGTTTTCCGAAAGCAATGATGCTTTATTGTGTTGATTCTTAAGTGCTATGTTCAGTGCATCTGGTTCCTTTATATCCCATTTTAAGAATTATATGTTGATCAAACTGTCTGTGTATGTGTGTACGTATGCACTATGTAGATAACTGACCTAATTATACAGATAAAATAGAAATCCTTCAAAGTGGTTATTTTGGTAATTTCAGGTAGTAAAAATTGGATACATTAGAGTTCCTTAGTCTTATTTAAAGTTCAAACAGTTTATACAAGGTTTTTTAATCAGCTTTTTATTCATTCTAAAAATATAAATAAGTCATAAATACCATCTCTCAAATATTATAAAAGCATAAGTTATACAACATTTTTTCTGGCTTCTGAAAGTATTTTTTTGTTGAATACATATTAAATAAGTTGATATTCTGAATAGTACCATTAGAAATGAAATAAAATACGTCCTTTGTTTAAATTATTTCTAAATATTAAAAATATAAATAGGAAACATTAGAAACAAATAAATATTTTAAATACAATAAATAGATTCCTAGAAGGAAATGAGAATGTATATAAATGCAAATCATTGTTACTATTTCTGGTTCTTAAAACAGAACAACACTGTCATCTGCCACATGACAGATCTGTAACAAAGGATTGTGCCTGAATTAAAACATTCAGACACTGAAACTCCTGGTGTTTTTCAAATAGCGAATGGCCCTCACTGTTTTCTCCATAAATGAAGTAAAGTCTCGGAGGATGAGGTGGGTGGTGATTTTCTCTATCCAGATCTTATCAGTCTTCAGCTTTGCGCGGAGCAGTTCCTGGGTAGCTGAGTCTGGGATGATCACTTCATTGGGATTGATCACCTATGAAAGAGACAATATTGGGGTGCTCCAGTTAAAACATCGTAATCGAGCTTGTCGGAGAGCATCAACTTATATGTATAATATGTTCCCGACCAGCTGTGTATCCACCCTTTCTGTACTGCGGACGACAGACCTCCCCGGGACCTGTGCTTCCCTACAGCCCTGCTTCTGCGGTGGGGTTTGTGATACGTTGATGCCTGCTACAATTACTGCGGAAGAATCAGAAGGTCTCGTCTGATCTATACTGTTGGTTCTGGTTTGAATGCAACGTCTGGCATCGTGGTCCAACACGCTGCAGTGAACAGGTCGATAACACCTCTCCTGCTTTCTGCGGACTGTGTGGTTAACTGATGATTCATCCTAACCTGTACTGGCTGCTACATTCTAAGTTAATTAGATGACACTGGAGTACTCTCACATTTTGTAGTAGATTAGCAGTTTTCAAAGACGTCAAACTTGTTTAGCTGCTTAATTCTTACTTTTCAGGCATTTAGGCATGTGGGAGACTAAGTGTCACCAACTTTCACTGATGTGTGGGATCCCAACTGCAAGGTAAGAGGAGTTACGTACCTAATGCTGCACCTGGTACCCAAATGCCTTTTAAGAACTTGTCCCATGAAGTGGGTAGGTGACTTCTGAAAATGGGAGTTACTCACCCAAATCATGGAGCTGTTTTAGATGATTTGGGGTCTAGAAGTCTAACAGTGATGTATCTGCTTCATCCTGGTTTTAGGATCTCCCCTACCCTTTAACAAGTGACAAAAGCATGCGTGCCTCCTTGTGGAACATCTTTTTTGTGACATTCAGTAAGATACAACTGTCCTTTCTGTCCAGGCTACTTGGAAGTGGATTCTGATCACACACCCAGTTACTGGTATATCCAGCTCCTTGTTGCATGCTGTAAAAGTTTGTATCTGGATATCCAGATATCGTGGTGACAGATTCTCTGTCCTTGCTCTCCTTGCCTTAGATAGCAGATAGACTTCTCTCGTAAAGAAAAATTTCCAAATTCGAGATCAAGGCTCTTCTTTTTCTCAAAAACTCTGTCATTTCTACAAGTACAGGTTTTGCTTTTGATCACTGTGTTTAATTCTGCCTGTTCCAATTACTGCAATCCTACTAATTTGCCAAAAAAGCTAGTCTCCCCCAGTTACGAAACGAACTTTCTGCAAACTAATATATCAAGTTGGAAGCCAGTAGTCAGTTGCTGTCTTATGACAGGACTATTATTCTTAGCTAGCACAGTGTGAAAAAAGCAGTTGAGCTCCCTTTCACTTAAAGAATGATGGACATAAATAAATGTTAGGAAAAGTATGGCACACACACAATGGGCTTTTCAGATGCTGAAAGGAAATAATGCCCTGAAATTTCTGCAGTCCTTACTCACCTGGGTGTTTCTTACTGGGGCAAATAGTTTCCCTGATGACAAAGGAAGTATTCATGTTAAGGGTTATTAACATGAGTAAGAACTGCAGGAATGAAGTTTATTTTTGAAGTGTGATCTTTCAAAGCTCTCCAAAACATAGATGATGACTGTTGGAAATGAGTAGTATTTAGTTTACCGAATCCAAAGAGAATTGGGTATTTGTAAAGAAGAATTTTTTTTTATGATGATTACAAACAAAATGTGTGCTTTTCAATAGGCAGCACCCGTTGTTTAGTCAAGTTACTTAACTTATGTTCTGAATTTAACTGTCTTCCTTGATTTTTAAGCTACTGATATCTCAATGTACCATACAGCTTGGCTTAAAAGTTTGTTTTGGAGAGTTTTAAAGATTGATACTACTGTAAAAATGTACTTGCTTTTACTTATGTGCGTTTTTAAAAAAAGTTACTTATTTATACTTCTCAGGGGGGTGCAACATTAGAAGGCTTGAACTGAACTGCAGTTCCACAATTAGGAACAAGCTCCCTGAGAAATCTTGCGTCGATCAGCCAGGCAGTGTTAGTATATTTGTTCTTAAAACAATGATGCGTTTAATTGTTGGTTTGGAAATGAGAAATAACAACAGAAAGTGGGAAGAAGAGTTGTTTCTTTAAGAAAAGAAAACAAAACCTTGTAACCTGTAAGTTAGTCATAAGGGTAAGTATCTGAGCATAAGGAACCATCACCAGTTTCTGCTGCGAGAAATGAAAGTGGAAAATGTTCAGCTTCACTAGCATCTTATTTCTCTGACTACACATCAGTGCTAAGCCATAACAATTATCGGAGTGAATTTAAAACCAACTCACCATCTGTCTTATGGTGCGTGCCAGGTGCTCTGTACTATAGCACAGTGATTCAACATTTTGCTTTTCACTAGTGAAAGTTTCTTGTACGTATTCAAGGTATGTCTGGAATGTATAAAGCCCACTGGAGATTTTCCTCAAGCATTTGTCCTGGAATGAGAGAATGATGAGAAAGTCACTTACAGCTCAGAAATGCCTCGATTGCAACGGTGTGCATACAGCGCAGGTAAGTGGATGATGCTTAGAGAGCGCGGAGGTCTGTGCCATGCTGAAGCCAGCTGGTGCCAGCACAGATCTTTTAGGTCAGCCTCCACAGTTTTTTGGAGCTGGCAAAAATTGCCCCAGATCTATAGGATTAGACCAGAAAGGAGAGCAGTTCCTTGCCTCATTGAAGCCGACGAGCAGACACCCATCTTCCTCCGTCACCTTGGGGAGGTTGAGGTTGTTCTGGACGAGCATTTCCATGCTGTTCTCACAGACGGTAAACTTCTCGCACATCTAGGGAGAGACACCGAGAGGTTTCATTGCACCTTGCCCAGAGCCAGCTGTGCCCGGGCCGAGAGAGAGAGAGA
>NW_009596013.1:0-2731 GCF_000690535.1 Cariama cristata | reverse complement strand
GGAAGTGTTCAAGGCCAGGTTGGATGCGGTTGGGAGCAACCTGGTCTGGTGGAGGGTGTCCCCATCCCCCATGGCAGGGGGTTTGAAACCAGATGATCTTTAAGGTCCCTTCCAATCAAACAATTCTATGATTCTATGAAACCTTAACTCAACTCGTGATGCAAAAGAAAGTAGTGATGAAGCTAGGAACAAACTCAGGTCTACAATGTGACACGCAGAAACCATTTATAATTCATTTAATCATCCTGCCTGTCCTACACCAGATGCAGAGAGGGAGTTACAGTAAGGAACAGAAGATGTAACCACAGGATTACTTACAGATCAGAAAACATGCCAGAGAGCCAAGGCTGCTTACAAAGACCACACTGAGGAGGATCAAACAAGAATTTGAGGTTTCAACCTTCTTTCTCAGTCGCCTTTCCAGTACTCCTTCTGCATAAAAGGTTGCTGAAACAGACGTCCCCAGGAATAGTTGTGGGGGTATTGAGATTTGTTCAGGTTTGGGGTGGTGCGACACCCCCAACTGTCACTCATAACATTGCAAAGAACAACAATAAAGACCGGACAAGAGAGGGGTAAGAAATGAAAAGGCGATACACAACACAACCGTGAAAAGACAGACCATAAAGAGAGCTGCTCGCCCCACTAGAAAGGATGATGGTGAGGTCTAATAATATAAGTTGAGAAGTTTTTCTGCTGTAGAACAAAACCTCTGCAGTTTCCCATAGAGACGTCTCACTCAGGAAGCACTGCTGGGTGCAAGCGCACGTTTGAGTGACTGCAAAACACGGCACGGGCTTTGCTACGCTGAGGTTGTTGTACTTCCACATCACTCCCCGTGCTGAAAGGAAGAACTGCTCTGGGATGAACAGCAGTGATGCAAAATTCATACTCCTGATGTCCTGAAGTAGTACAGGAGACCACAATAAGGAAAAAAAGAAGGAAAAAAAAAGTTCTCTTGACACTGAACAGCCTAAGTTCTTTTTAATTCAGTTTATCTAATGCAAATCAGTTTAATAAGAAAGGAAGTAGGTGAAAGTCTAAATGACAACAAAGGTCCAAGCCAGAGCAGGAGGTTTAGAGACTTGATTTGCTATTGTTTCCTAGATCCTTCTCCTAATTTTAGAATGCAAGGAAATTCCAGGCAAGACATTGTGTTGACCTGCTAGAGTCTACAAGTTGGAAAATAACAAAGGGAACAGAACATCTATAGTCCAGTCTTTTAGCACTTCTGCCTACAGATTTTAGTCACTCTCAAAATAGAAGTGCGCACTTTTTTGAAAAAAAAAAATTTTAGAATAAACTAGAATGAAACTGTGCTACATGTTGCACTGCAATATATACGGGAAGTATCTATGGATACAACAGCGATTTAAAAGCTAACTATCTTTGAGGCAAACCGGCAGCTGTGAACTTTGACTCCAGTTTTGCATACAGTTAAGTTTTACTTTCTTAGCTAGGCCATCAAAATCAAAATGACATAACACTTCTTTGGCACAGCAGTTGTATCCATGCAGTTTATTGCAATATAACAGAACGAACCGCTGAAGAGGCCTTTTACTAGCACGACTACCTTAGTGAAAATAACCAGAGCCCTCGCACACACAGACATGCCCGTGAAGCCAAGTGCAGAGCAAGCCTCAGAACCAGGCTGCCACGACAATCTCACAATTCTTCCCATCCAAGTAACTTTGCTTCTGGGAGACATCTACTAAATATAATGTTCCAAAATACCTTGCTTTGTATGCTACTTTTTTATATCAGTTAAACAGCATTTTTTCTCCCACAGCTTTTTCTTTTAAAAAAAAAAACAAACAAACAAAAAACCCCAAAACAAACAGGTAACCAAAAAACTCCAAAACCTCACCGTGCTGACATACCGTTCCCAGATCCGCGCACTAACTTCCATTCAGCAAACACAAGACAAAACTAGTACAGCCCATTTCTGAAGATTCAGTTAAGCTCGACTTGAATAAAATATTTTGACGTGAAAAAAATTCAAACTAGTCAAAAGCCATCAGTGGAGGTCACAAAAAAAAAAATGCAGAACTACAGCATTCCTGTGCAAGAATTAAGATTTTATATTTGCTAAAAAAAAGAAAGTTAAGCAGAATCCAAGTAAGCCACCACATCTAGTCTAACTAGCAACATCTTCTAGTTCATTGTTAGGTACCAGCCACTGACTCCTCATCATCAACCCCTTACCAACAGGACAGTGTCAATGAAAGGCTGTTAGCTGAAGAACAGATACACCAAGTCTGTATTTTCCCTTGACAGACCGCTTTGCTCATGAATGCCTTCACTATAGTAGCACGAAGAGCTCTGCCAGCAGAGCATACCCATGTTTCCATAACCAGTCCGGTAGACTTCACTGCCCTCGCATCACAGAAACGCAAAGGCAGACGCACACCGCAAGGGCAAACAAGCAGCCGATGGTGGCTCGCCTGCTGTTCGGAGCTGGGACCGTCTGCAGGAGCAAGCACAAACAAGCACAGAACAAACCCGCTTCCCACTTACGCTAGCAAAGCTTTTAGAAAACTAGCAAGCAGGCAACGTTTGGCTCTTAGCCCTACCAGGACTACAGTCAATATGATGTAAAATATGGCAACATGATGTAATCAAGAACTGGTAAGAACGCAAACACTGTATCTGGTACACTGCATATCATTTTCAGTTCAGTATTTTGTGAACCCGGTGCTTCATGGCAGCTCATGGCCTGGACAGGAATACT
>NW_009596012.1:5265-9586 GCF_000690535.1 Cariama cristata | reverse complement strand
TTTATAAAAACATTTTTTGTTATCTCTTATGATTGTGGCCAGAGTGAGTTCAAGCTGGGCTTTTGCCTTTCTAATTTTCTCTCTGCATGCCCTGACAACATCTTTGTACTCTTCCCGGGTTGCCTGTCCCTTCTTCCAGTACTCTTGCTGGGTTGCCTGTCCCTTCTTCCAAAGCTGGTAAACTCTTTTCTTATTCCTGAGTTCCAGCCAAAGCTCTCTGTTCAACCAAGCTGGTCTTCTTCCCCATTGTCTCATCTTGTGGCACATTGGGACAGTCTGCTCCTGTGCCTTTAAGATTACCTCCTTGAAGAATGTCCAGCCTTCCTGGACCTCCTTCCCCTTCAAAACTGTTTCCCAGGGGACTCTCTCAACCAGTGTCCTGAACAGGCCAAAGTCTGCCCTCCGGGAGTCCAAGGTATCTGTTTTGCTGTCCCCTCTCCTTACCTTACCAAAAATTGAAAACTTTATAATTTCGTGGTCGCTATGCCCAAGACAGCCTCCAACCACCACATCTCCCACCAGTCCTTCTCTGTTTGTAAACAGCAGGTCTAGTGCGGCACCTCCCATGGTAGGCTCACTTACCAGTTGCATGAGGAAGTTATCTTCCATGCACTCCAGGAACCTCTTGGACTGTTTCCTTTCTGCTGCATTGTATTTCCAGCAGACATCTGGTAAGTTGAAGTCCCCCACGAGACTTTGTACAGTTCTCGTATATACCAGGAAAAGTATAACAAATAGAGCTAAGAAAGTATTTTTTCATGAGCTCTCGTTCCCTTTGAGAAACCTCAATCTGACATACTCTGTTTAATTCTGATGATCCTTTTCCAAGAACACTAGAACATCCTTGTTCAATTCTAGTTGGAACAGATATGGAAGAGAGCTATTCAAGAGCTAATCACATGGCAGTATTTTGAGAAAAAAAAAATGTTGTTTAGCATAGTCAAGTAAAGATCAAGAAAAATACAATTATTGTCTGAAGATACATGTTGCTGGGATTAGTACGGAAGAGGAAAAGCTCTAAGCCAATGAGATCCAAATAGCAACTTCTAGGTCAAAACCAGCCTGCTGATTTTTCCGCTGAGGAGGTAAGGAACAACTATTTGACCAATAAGTCCTGCCTGGACAGCCATTTCCCTCCTTCTCCATATGACTGGTGTAAAAGTGGTCATTACAGCTTACCACAGTGCCTTGAAGGGGCTGAGGAGGTGTCCTCCTGCAGGTAAGGTACCTGGCCCTGCATGGTCCCAAGCTGCTGCCACCATTGCATCAGCTCACTATAAATGGAGAAGCCCTAGTTCTGAGATCCAGCTTACACATCTGTGAGAGCTGGAGCAATCTGATTTGAACTAAAGGGGTACAGGAAGTAGGATAAGCAAAACAAGCAGTTTAGTGTTTCAGGTTAAATAAATGAAATTACCTCATTAAGATGACGGAACATAGCTAATATTGGCTACTATAAGCATAATGCAGGCCAGAACAAGAAGCATTGGTTCATCAAGAACTCAGAGTCTTCATCTAACTCACAATGTAGAACAGACAGTAGTGAAATGGACTCTGAGCTGCTGTGGGCTCCTCCACCACAGGAGAAGCTGGAAGTTTCTCAAATGGGCCAGATACATGATATCAAAGATCTATTCTATCACCATAAGTGCAATTGCTTCTGTACTGCTTAGCTATAGCACTATTAAATCTCTTTGCCCTAGGTTTCCTGCATCAGTCTCAGACATCCGATCTTAGAAAAATAATTAATTTATTTGGATGGCACAGCACAATGACAGCTTGATCTGGGTGCCTCCGGGTAGGGACCCAAAACAAAGAAAACCTGGGTTTTTAAACCCTTACAATCTATGCACCCTCTCTCCATGCGCCCTTCACACGCCTTTTGGTCCTGTGGTCAGTCTCTTCATGTGCTGTCCACAAGTGTCTCGGTCCAATGGTAATTCATGGTCTGGGGGCTCAACTGTTTCACTTTGGTTCTCTGCCTCTGAACTCCTGATGAGCCATTTGTTGTCCTTATCTAGATGGTTTGCAGCTTCTGCTGACAAAGTTTCCTCCTTATCTCCCCCCCTGCAGCCAAGCAAGCAGATCAGGATGAGTTTACGATATGCGACCTGGAATTCCTTCTCCTGCTAACTAAGACTAAGTGAAGTTATTCAGACAAAAGAATACATTTAAAAGAATAGAGTATAATTAAAAGGTTAGGTTGGTTAAACTTACTCTGTAACAAGAACAAGCATGCCGGAGTGTCAGAACCATTTTGTCATTTAACAGGTTTAGTAAACAGCACACAGAAAGCTCCACCTAACCTTGTTTTCCTTAAAGATTTTCTACCTATATAAGCTGTGATGCTCTGTTTCTACAGCTGAGAAAGAGGCAGTAAGATGGAGAGCAGTCATGTCATGCATTTCACCAATCTTAAGGCTACACAAGGGCTGATTTGTGCAATTAGAATGGTAGGGGAAGAGGTAATGAGAAAACTTTAATGAAAACTCTTCTCAGTAGCTTTTTCCAGTACCATTATTATTAGTTGCCAGTTATAGTCTTTCTTGCTGACTCATGCTAGGAATACAGGTGGGACAATGGGGTTTCAGGTCAAGTACTTGTCAGCTGCCTGACAAGGTAAAGATCAGGTTTTCTTCATACTGTCAAACATCTTAAGACAAAGCTTGGTTTCTCAGCTAATGCTATCTACTCCCCAAACATACAATGCTCTTCTCAGCCTGCAGCCCTGATAGAGGAAATAGTAGCAATAAAAAGTCCAGAAACTACCTTACCAGCCTCATTTAAACCTTCCTTTGCACTTTCTCTTGCTTCTTTCTCTGATTCTGGTTTATATCACCTCACCTCATAGTTAATCAGTCTGGTGCTGACAATTAGGCTTGTTAACACTCTCCTTTCAGAAGGTTTGCTCTCCAATTAGGCTGCCTGCCCTATTCCAGGCAGCCAGAAGATAAGTGTCTGTTCCCTGTGTTTAGTCCCAACAGCATCTGCAGGGACACCTGGCAGCAAAGGGTAGAGCTTTTAACTCCTGAACTGTCAAGGCACTTTAGCACACTGGACAATAAAGCAACTTGATTTGTAATTAAAACAGGAACGTTTTTTAAAACTCTTTTTTTTTGTTGTTTTTGTTTATTTGTTTTCTTTTAAAAGGAATTAAAGATCCAGCTAAGTACCTTGTAGGAGTCACAAAAGTGCCTGTTCGAAGTTTAATATATAAATTGCATGGTATTCAGTGGATGTTAAATACCTGAACAGCTTAGGCATCTACCTACGAATTTGGGTACCTACATACGTGGAAAATTTAGCTTGGCACGCTTTTTGTGAAACCAAACACTCGTTATCTATGTTTAGTTGCTGGACCTGAAAGTTGAGTTGTTACATTTATTTCTTAAAAACTTAGACATTCTTCTTTATTATATATGAGGTAGTTCAGTCAACATCAGAAATTGCACCCAGAAAAATATCCAAATCTGGGGTCCTTTCTCTGTCCCAAGAACCATAACTTGTTATTTTATGTTTTAAAGAATGCCATTATAAACTACAGAAGCAGCAATTAAGAAAGGTTGAAATAGATGATTATGTATATATTACACTGTTTCCTTTTCTGGTCCTGGAATGGAAGCTCTGCGTGATTAAAGTTGCAATACAGATAAACCATAATATTGTCTTGACATATGTCATACAAGCGATTCCATCACAAACCATTAGCTGCCCTTGCTTTGCATAGTGACTGACTATGGTCTTAATTCTGATTGCAGCTCTCCACGCAGTCAACAACAGATTTACCCCACGAGTTTGCACTGTGTTGTCTCTGTGCTGATTGCTGTCGGTTAATTTGACATATGCATTCTGGCTTGCTTCAGTATAGTACCATAAAGTATATGATGATGATGTGGACCTGAGGCAGAAATAGTTGTGAAAGTATCAGCAGCAGTCATGAGATGTAGTGAAGCATTATGGTTTTGGGGCTGTGAGTGGAGACCATGATTTTCAGAGAAGTGTTTCATTGCCAGTGGGCAGTGATTTTTATTTGGGGCAGAGAATATGCTCAGACTGGGGCCATGGCACCAAAACTGCTCTAAGGGGCATGTCTTACATCACCTGTGCATTTCTATTTGGGCATATTAATAATAATAGTCAATGGAAAGATGTCCATGGCTGCTGATGACATAAGAGCAGATCTATACACTGAGTGAAGAGTGATTTGAGTTTTCATTATAGCACTAGAGTCTATAGTTTGTCAGTGAAATGTCAAATGATACCTGTCAAACACAGAAATGTTTAACTTCATTTTTGTGCTAGTAGTTGTACTAACAAGCTA
>NW_009596012.1:0-5234 GCF_000690535.1 Cariama cristata | reverse complement strand
AGTCTACTTCTCCTGGTGAAGGTCAAGCCTCTGACTAAGTATTTATAGCCTTATTAAAAAAAAAAAAAAGAAATTCTCAAAAATAAAATCTATGAAAATTATTCTTCAAACCAGTCAGAGTTTAGCAATGCTTATTTTGTTCCTAACCATACTTCCCTCATGCTATGTATCTGGATGCCATTTAATATGGTAGTGTTTATAGAAGCTATTGATAACACTAATGTACAAAGATCAGTTGTTTTCTGTGTTGCTGGAGAATTTATAGTTCACTTTCATTGAGGCTTAATTGAAGACCACTGCTGAGGAAGCCAAAGTAGACACTCCTTAGCTTGGTGTGATGAGTTGAAGGTTCGGTGATTCTTTTGAGGAATATTAACAATAGCAACAATACCATTCTCAACAAATTAAAATTGAAGAACAGCGACTCTACTGTCTCCTAGTGGGTTAGCCCATCGTTATGTTGCATTGAAAATCATGTTATAATCTTGACTTTTGCTAAAAGTAGAATATCAAGGACTGTTTTGACTCTTATAGCTATGCAGTGTTAAATGTCAATCTGAATGAAGCTGGTTTCATTAGCTCCCAGAAAAATTAAATTTCCTCCAAAGTTGACTCTACCTATCATAACACAACTCTGTAATCCAGCTTTATTCTTTAGGAATTGCAACTCTGCCAACAGGTTTCAGCAGACATTGTTTGTGTGCAACTTTTAACTTTACTAATGCATAGTTAATATAGTATAGAAAGAAATAGGCATATATCCCCTTGGATCCTAACAAGAATGTATGACCCTTTTTCAGACAACCATTCCTACCCAGCTCCACTGCAGAGTGGCAGATCAATGCAGAGTGGACAGAACAGAAAAACAGTGGATGTAGGGATGACAGAGTTGCAGAAGGGTGTGACAAAATGCAGAAAAAACCAAGAGGATTGTAGAAGTTTAAAGGAAGTGAAAGAACCCTGAGGTAGGGAGGTGTGGAAATAGTATTTTGTAGAGCTGGTCAAAGATGTCACGCTCAAATATCTTTTTCCTGAGACAATGATGTTTCTGACAGAACACAATTTTCATGAGTAGATTTGTCATTTGGGGGAACACTTTAGATTGCTGATGTGTTTTAACAAGACAAACTACAGAGATTTTGTAGCTGAAAATTCGAGGAAATTTTTTTTCCACATGACAGTTTTAAGGAGATAATATAATTCTTAGAGGGGACTTTTTTATGGGAATAAAAGTTTGTTCTCTCCAAAATAATTTATTTCGTATTAGAATGAAAACAGAAATGGGAAGGCTGCTAAAAAGATGAACAAAAAGGACAGAGCTGGAAAGGAAAATATGAAAAAGAGAAGTGAGATGGAATATGTCTGAGGGAATTTTCATAGACAGGAAAGTGGTCTATGAAAAGAGAAAGCCTAAAGGCAGATATGTTGTGAACAAACAATAAGAAGGCAAGAAATGCAAATAAATGGAAAAAAAATGGTGTAAAATCATATGGGCAAAAAGTCCTCTTGTGCCTCCTGATAAAGATAGTAGATGTTTTGGTTTTGGTATTTGAAATCTGCCAAGAAATTCATAGAGTTTCAGCTAATCCTGTTCATTGTTTTGCTTCAATTTATGCTTTTCTTAATGGAGCCATCTTTAAAATCAGTAGGAAGAGTTAATGACCGCATATAAAATGGCAAGAAGAAAGCAGGTGCCTTTCTGCCAGTAGAGTCGAGGCACAGCTGGGGTGCAGTGTGTGCCCACCCTCCTGGGGGATGCAGTTTTTATCACGGCCTTCAAAGTTTTAGTCTCTACTGCAAGGCAAGGCACGGGAAGACAGTTACAGAGCAGTTGCAAGCCTAGGGGAAATCCTGAAGCTGAGGAGTTTTCTGTTTTACTCATAAATTGTAACTGCATGCCCAAACTTCCCCAACTTTCACCGTGCTTTGCCCCACAGTTTTTATGGTGCTGCCACTCTTCTGGGCCTTTCCCTTTTGTTTTCCCTGAGAACCCCACTGCTATCTCATACATAACTTGTGCCCCTTTCAGCTCTCCTTTCTCTGTGCCAGGTCTCCTTTGCTACCCCTGTTCTGATCCCACCTTTGTGCTTTTCTGCAGCACTCAGAAACTCCTCAAAGCTAGAGTTCAAAAGAGAGCTCACAGAAGAAAGGCTACCCAGGGCTATGCATTTTCAGGCTTAAGCCCACTTTTTAGTTCCAACCAGGATTTATTTTATCATGTCAATGTGTTACAGCAACACAATCCTTTCTATAGTCTTCTGAATAAACCAACCGAGAGTAATTTAAAAGTACAAGCCTACACCCTGTGTTTATAGGGAGTCCTGTAAGAGGCTTGCTTGTGCTCTAAAAAAGAGGAAATGATGTTGTTAACAGCTACAATTAAACAACTAAAATGAAAGAGAAGGCTAAGCACTTCTCCTAGCTGGAAACTTTTGCTGTACACAGCAGCAAAACACAGACTACAACACAAGGGAGGAACCACTGTAGTTGCCTTTGCTGTGATCTCTAGATTTTTGATTGAAAAGATCATGTCTAGGGTTCTATGCTCGTTCTTTTCTCATAAGCTCTCAGTACTTATAAGTCTTTTCTTCCACTTTTAATTTGCCTGGAGCAAGGCTTTTATCTAGACTTTTAGCCAAGAGGCACCTGCTGAAATATTCATCAGCAGAAATTGTGCCATGGGTGTTTTTCCCCATTTGTCCAGTTCTATGTCATTAAAATAAGGTTGAGTGCAATGAAAATAGGATTTGACACAGAAGAATGGCATTCTCTCAAAAACTTTGTATAATAGACAATTAACCCTTTTCAGTGCAAGAATTTAAATACTAAAGACTGCTGAATAGTATCCTTTGTCAATGGCCCTTTTGCACTACACCAAAATGGAACTGAATATTATAATTTACTTTGTAGGATAATCAAATTATAATCTGTAGTCATTTATGAGGATGATTTAAAGATTTTGATATTTTATTTTTATACTAATCTCTACCTAAACATGATGGTCATTTGAGAAAATGCAAAAAACTGAAGTCTTTAAAATCTTATAATGTGTACCTAAAGTCCACTCCTCTTTCCTTCCTTCCTTCCTTCCTTCCTTCCTTCCTTCCTTCCTTCTTGAGTGTCTGCCTGCTTGCCTGCTTTCTCATAATACTGAGATGATCATACAAAATGGTTTAAATGATATTTTTTGTTTGGATTTTGGTCTGGGAATGAAAATAGCAGTTTTCAAAAATGTAAAAGGATAAAGATTCAATTATATTAAAGACCCCAGGTATACATGATTAAACCTGGGATATTTTTGACCTTATACAAAGTTGACCTCAAAGCTGATCAGTTAGCCTTGCTTTGAGCATGAGTTGGATGAACTCTGGGTGAACTCTGAAGGTCCCTTCTGATCAAAATTGTTATTCTATTTTATGATTCTAATAGGAGTAGATACTCAATGTACAGAGAGAAGTATTTATTTTAAATAAAGTTTTAAATTTAATCAGTTTTGCAACAGCAGGTGGTAAAACAAAAATCTTCAGTGTGATATTATTTCACTCTGTGTTTGAGGGGCTAATCCTAGGCCTGATATGACAGTCTTCACAAGAATATAAATCCAATGTCATACAAGATGTTTCCTTGTAGTCATACTGGAAGTTTCATTGTATGGTTCCTGACAGATTTTGTTATATCTGATAACACAGATACATAATACCTCAACAATCTTCTTTAAAGATCTCAAAGTACATGAAAAGCATTCACAAATTAAACTGTGTAAAGCTCTTTTAAAATGGGGAAATATTTCCTTGTCTCACATGTATCAGTATAAAAACAGACACAAAGAAGCAGTTTTCTCAAGATTATGCAACAAAAATAACTGGCAATTACTGTTGTACATCTAAACAATATAACATAGCGCTAACAGCCTGTGGGTAGCAAAGGATGGAACAGTTTAATATGACATCTCTTTGCCTCTTTGGCTATCACAATTCTGGACTCCAGAAAACAGCATTATTTGTTTAGGTAACTTGTAGCAAAACTTCTACAACTGCAGTGCTGTGTTTCAACGCCACTCTGAATCTTCCTCCCTGTTACCCTCCCTTGCATTGGACAGACTGCCTGCAGGTAGGAGTGAAGAGAGCATGGAGTCCTTCTGGGCTGTTTAATGTCAGTTCTCTATAATTTTTGCACTCTAATACTTCTCCCATGAGTTACTCCCTTTTCATGCTTCTTTATGTGAGAGTAAGGGTGTAACCAGTTCAGATAAAAAGATCTTAACTGTCAGTACTGTGTTTCATGAGTAAGATCATCAATCTCTTTAAAAGTATCTTTGTATCTAGTGAACTTCTTTGTTAGACGCATAGATTATGAAAGGAGTTACAAATATTGATCTGTACCTTTTTTTTTAAAGGAAGGCTTAAAATAAGTAGCCAAAGTAATGACCATGTAAAGGATTTATGTATTTATTATAGGACAAAAGGAGAGAGTAAAACTCTAATTTCTGTTACACCAAGTTGAAATCTGGGCTTTCTCTACAGCTTCAGATGGAATTGCAGTGGATTGGCACTGGTGCAACTGTAAACAGAACGTGGCTTTCAACTCACTCATTACACTGCAGTGATAACCTGTGGCCTGAAGTGTGATTTTGCTTATCAACCTCCAATCACCCACAGCTAATGGAAGCCATTTATCCACAAATTATATTTGAGAAGATTCTGACATTTTTGCAGTGTCAGGTCAGAGTACAGCAATACTCCATCCAGCATGGGTACTTCTGTTGTAAGTTTCTTGGTGGAAATACAACACACAAGCCTAGCAAACAAAATCATAGTACAAGCTCTTCTAAGATTTGTGGCAGTAATTTTGGTGGTCTAATTATTCCCACATAGAATAAGAGGAGTTTCACAGGGAGAGTGAAGACAGAGCATTTTGCATGGAAGACACTCAATGAAAGGAAATTTTTTTCTGTTAGAAATACTCATTTGTTTAGGTTGAAGTTTATGAAAAGTTTTAGATGTATACTTATGTTTATCTTTATTCAGCACACATTCTAACATATGCATTAGACATTCTAAGTCCAAGGTTTAAAATATTTTAAAGTTAAGTGAAATAGTTTAAACATTTTAAAGTTAGACAATGAGATACTTAACTTCTTGGCATTTGGCTGATGGGAAGGAGTCTAGACCCACAAGAGGTAGTCCTTGGGTATCTGCAATCTTCCCTAGATAATATCCATTCAGATTTATATA
>NW_009596011.1:0-30303 GCF_000690535.1 Cariama cristata | reverse complement strand
CCTCACGCGCGCAGCCCGTCACACCTGCCTGACCCCCGCGCTCCCTCACACCACGCACCTGCGCTTCCTCATCCCCCAAACAGATACGCACCCCTCACTCGCTTGCACTACACCCACTACGCACATACACACCTCACACCCCCCACTCACACACGCCTCACGCGCACCCCACGCACCCTGCACTCGCACCCCACGTTCCCACACACTTCACACACCATGCACTTGCACGCCCTGACACACCACACGCTATATTCACACAGCACACCCCACACCTCATTAACACAGCACAAGGAGATAAACGCACCACAGCTGCTTGCAAGTGCGGAGAATTGCACCCAAATCTACGGACCCCCCTCCCCTGCGCAGTACTGAGGGCTGGACACACAAACACAACTCATACACAGAAGTACATACAGGAGGACACACACCAGAAGGTACACAAATACGCAGAAATAAGCTATTGCAGACTTCTATGCCAACGGAGAATATATAAGGCAAACGTGAGTGTTTCATTGCTGTGAATCAAAAATATGGTGGTTTTTTTTAAGCTGGTTGTAACTGCTTGTGCAAAGTGAGTGTAAAGCATAAGTGCAGGGGTGAATAGGGCAAACTGCACACAAAAATAGAGGGAGTCCTGCTCCTCCCACTGACTTCCAAAAAGCTAACTTGATTCATAGCACTGGAGATTTTTCCCAGGATCTTCATTACACCATAAGAAATCTGCCAGGCTTTCTTCAGACTACAAATGCATATATATTTATTTTGAATTAAGAAAAAAAAGTTTCAAGAGGAAATTTAAAAATCGTTAATTATATGAACTTTTAAGTGGCATAAGGATAGAGACACCTAATCCATTACCTTACGCAGTAACACAAATAATGTAGTAAGTCATCATCTTCCTCAGGCTAAAACAAAACACCTCCTTGGGTATTTTACCTTAACAGTGAGTTTTTTCTGTCTTGACTGATCTCCTTTATTCTGCTCATTAAGTTTTCTATTTGTGAGAAAATTATGGCAGTCTAACATACACAATTGTCATCTTGAAGTGTGATGTAGGCTTCATGGAGATCATATTACCTGAAATGAAAAAACAGCTCCTCGTTCAAGATATAGTTGCAGCAGTCTACAGGTCTGCACTATGAAGAAAATATCTAAGATGCTTTCAGTCCTAGGTGTGGAAATCGCCTTTATCAAGTAACAATAATATATTACTTTGCCACGTCTCCTTATGATGTAGCCTTCGGTCAAGGTGCGCAACGTGCACCTTCACAAACGTGACTCTCATGATATGTTGTAATACCGCTTTCTTGCAACCTCATCAATGAGAAATGTTTTCTTCAGTTTAAGTCAGTCTGAAACACAATTGCTGAAAATGGGAAGAAAAATGTGGGAAAGCTCTTGTCTCCCTAGATGTAGGGGGTCTGAGGAAAAGGCACCGAGCGGAAGGGAATAGCAAGGGATAATTCTGAGTTTTATGCAGATCGCAGTGGTACTGAGGAGCGCCATGGGAGATGGAAGAGCACCACAGCGCAGGCCTGAGACAAGGACAGGGAAGCAAAGTCTTCAGAAGGTCAGATTAGACTCTAAATTCAGTGTTTTTCTTGCAAGTTGTTTATGTTTAACCTTCTGTTTTCTTCTGAAAGTCACTACAGTATTTTCATTTATATAGTTAGTGTGTCTGCAATTGATATCTTTTGTAAAATCATCTTTTTTTTTTCTGTTTGGGGCAAGCGTCAAGACTCCTTTCTAAAAGAGCCTAATAGTTGAAATAACAATACACTCTGTTAGGAAAAAATCAGCATCCCCAAAGCTACGCCCCCACCCTGTGGCTGACTAAGAAAGTTGTTAGCTTTAAAGTTGTCAATTTAACTCTGTCTCCTGTGTTTGCCTCAAAAGTCTTAGAATAATTTAATTTCCGTACCAAATGCTGAGACAGGAGATCATCATAGAATCAGTAGGATGCTATCTGAGCAATGCCTCGTGTGTGCCTTTTTGTTGACATTGTGTTTGAGCTATGTTGCTTCAAAATCCTTTTCTAGCTTTACTGTCAGCACTAGAAGCATTGCTATGTACATTTTTTTATAAGGATGTTACTTGTGACTGGAAAGATTAAAATGTTAAGAAAAAAGTTTACATTAAAATTAACGGGAGATTTTTCACTCTTTTTAGAAATGGCTTTCTTTTAGCTGTAGGAAAATTCATTTCTGTAAAGTCCAAATTATCTCAGACATACACATATTCCTTACTTTAAAATGTATATTTTATTAGTTGCTAGCATGGCTTTTCATTTTAAAGACAAAAATCTGTAATTAGCCGGCAAGCGCTTTTATTTTTAAAGAGATATTGTGTGTTAACAGAGTGAAGCTTCAACTGAATATATAATCCTTCTAGCTTTTTTCATTTTACTACTTTTTCATTTTTTTATATTTTTAAAAAGGAAGTAGTTTACAACTACTGTTCAGTTTTGAAGAGGATTTTTACTGCCAATATTTTTTTCAAGTGAGCACTTCAAAAGCCAACAAAAAATGCTGCTACTTTGTAAAACAGTCAGGGAGTCAATTATCAGGAGGTTGACATATCAATTACCATGAAATTCACCATCTTTCGTGAAGATGTAATTAATTTACGTGTGCTTGTAAGTTGTTTGGAGCTGTTATATTTGTACATTGTCTACCACAATAGCACCAAGGTGGTAAGGTCTCAACATGGTATCACAATACCAAAGAAAATAAACATCAATTACGTGTTTGTCTGCATACTGGCTGTATTCACTCTTGTAGGAGAAAACATTACTCACTATTGGTCTGCTGAAGGCTCTAGGAAACCTTCCAGAAAGTTGTGGGGGATGTGATTGGGACCCTATTTGCTATAGAATAAGATTTAGAAACCCAGAGTGATTGTAGAATTTGTTAGTTTATACTGATGTATGCTTTAGCCTCACCATGGAAGATCTGATAAACCACCCACCTGCCTCTTCCCCACTGTTTTTTTTTCAATTCTCCTTTAACCATTTTTATTCCTTTCTGAAAGGAGTCTCTTCATCAGGCTTCTAAAACATTCTGAAGTTTGCTGAAGTTAACAAGTGTTCTTTCTTCTAACTTTAGGAAATTTTTAATCAAATCCCAATTTCTGACTTATGAAAAAATTGCCAGTCATGCTTAGTTTCAAAGTGACTTGATGACAAAGGCAGATGTTCAAGTGCATTATACATTCTGCATGACCCTTTGCCTGTGCACACGTTGTATATGTGATTTATATGAACCAATCCCATACATTTATTTATTTTTTTGTGGTGCTAAATAAACTCCAGCCTCACACGCTTTGATTTATGAAAATGTTTATACAGCGTTTCAGTGGAATTTAGTACACCACAATTTCACAGTTTATTGAACCTCTCTGTGGTGAAAAGCATGTGGACAACAGTGTTGGGCTCAGTCTGCATCTAAGAGACAAGGTATCTGAATGTTACTCTCCTGTATTGATTTCCACTGAGTGTTTGTATGTATGTTCTTATTGTTGTGTTAAAAGAGCCACTGAATTATAGGTTCCTGTACAAGGTGGTTTGTCTGGATCTCTTGGTGAATATGGGTCTCAAACACTCCATGTATAGCAAGCTAACTTTAAGAGAAGCTTAAGGCTGGGAGTGAGCTTTGTGTGGAGCTGCATAGGAGCTAGTAAGTGCTGCAGAAAAGCAGGCATCACAGAGCTGTTTCTCACATGATCAGTTATCCTCTTTCCAGATCTGCCACGTGATGTCCATGGGACACCTTAAATTTACCATCTCAGTTTCACTCAGATTTACTAATCCACAGCCTGTTTCATGAAGCAGTATAGAAAAGCCCAAGAACTCATCGGAAATCAGTAGGTCAGTTGAAATGTGGTTCCCCAAACAATTTTGGCGCCGCAGCTCTGTGTATGACATACCTGGCTCAGGGTAGTTTAAGGATTTCCTGAGTTAGAGGTTATAACTCGACCATTGTTTTTAATAGTCACCAATGGGCCTATTTCCCAAAGAATGCTCCTAAAGCCTTTTGCACACATTTAAACTTTTGGCTTTTCCAGGATCCTTTAGCACTTGGTTCTACATTTAATGATGTACTGTATGAAAAAAGTATTTCCTTTTGCTTCAGACCTGATAATTTACTTGGTTGCACCTTAATTTTAGTATTGCAAGAAAAAGAGCTTAATCACTGTCTCTGCTTTACTCACCATGTAAGATTTTGCAGACCTTTTGTATATTTCCCCTTAGTGGTCTCCGCATCAAGTTAAAATGCCTTAATCTGCTAGACTCGCCTCATATTGAAGCCATTTTACATGGTTGACCATCTTTATTGCCCTTCTCTGTACCTATAGCAGTTCTACTATATCTTTTTAGAGATGGTAGTAATGGATTTCTGCAATACATTAAAGATGTATGTGTGTCAGCGATTTGTTCAGTGGTACCATGATGTTCTGTGTGCCATTTCCATATAGGTTCTAAAATGCTGCTTACTTTCATGGCTGCTGCTGAGCAGAGAATAAGCCCTTCCAGGAACTGTTTACTGAATGGCAGTAGCTAATTTAAAACCCATCATTGTATTTGTAGATATGCAGAGTAATTCTAGAAACTTCAGTCAAAATAATGTAGTTAATAGAGATTTCCATCAGTGTAATTGAAATCAGATTCTGGCCTGTGTGTAGTGGACATGAATCACCTTTCACCTACCCCTATATAATTCATTGCAGCTTACTGATTTCACTAAAGCCACTGCTGATTTATTCTAGCTAAGAGTTAATCCCTTTGATTTCTACAAATGATTTATCTTCAAGCAAGATATATAGAGGTAGTTTGCAGTGAGCTTTGCAGAAATAATTTCTCAGGTTCTCACTCTCCGGGAACCTAGACTGCCAGTGGAGCATTTGCATTTCCTTTTTTAACATCAGCATAAATATAATTTTAGAATAAAAATGCTCAGGTAGCTTGACTGCAGAGTTACTTGGAACAAATAGACAGAGGCTTAGAGTGAACATGGAGAACAAAGAAACAGAATTGCTAGGCAGGGTTGGGTGGAATTCTCTTTGATTAGAGGATAATATTGTACACACATTCAGTTAAACTCTGAAAGCACTTAATTAGACTCACGGTGTGTGGCAGAAGAAGGTAAGTATTACTATGTCCATTTGAAAATGAGGAAACTGAGATATAGACAGCTGCAGGGGCTGCCTAAGAGCACAGTGTCAATATGTGCAAAATTGGAATTCAGGAATTCACGGTTCCCAGCTTTGACTTACAGAGCCCACTCAAAGGGGCCCCTACGATGTCACACAAGTTTCTAGTCAGCAACTCAGGTTTTAACCGTGGTGTTGTTCAGGCTGTCCGGGAGTGCAATGAGACAGCAGTGCCTGAAGCTTCTGCTTCTCCTTGGTGCCCCATGTACCTACTTATTGGATAACTCTTCTATCTCAGAGAAAACTGAAGGTTAACACAGCTTCATGACAAAAAGGATTCAGGATTTGAGAAGAAAGAGGGAGATACTATAAACTATATCATGGGACCTGCACACAACATTTTGTAAAAAGGAGGATTTTGTAAAATGTAGTCTCACAGTTTCACTTAGCAGAGGGACAGCACAATGAGAATGGACAGTTGTTTCCATCATAAGGTCAGGTGAGATGGACAAAACTTTTCAAACATATTCCTGGTGTTGAACTCATTAATTCGAAATGCAGCCTATTTCCTTTTCATAGGCTTCAGTGAGCTTTTTGTCAAAACCTAAATGCATGTAATTGAGGAAGAAGCATGTCTTATTTCATACATTCTAAAATGAAATCAAGACATCCAATTTTTGAAGACACTCTGGGAGGAGATTGTATTTGTTATTACCCACTTCCCTGATACCTCTTTTCTTTCCACTGCCTGATTCACCTCTTTTATCATATTTCCCCTCTTTTGCTCTTCCTCAGTCATACCCACCTACTTAAAATTAATCACGTACTAAAAAGTGCATAATTAGATTTTTATGATGTTCTTTCCTGACATAATTTTTGATTATGTAATTAAGGGTTCTCATTGGGCTCTTGAACTGAGAGAAGATTTTTGGTTTAATTAATTAAAAGGTCTTGCACAATTCAGGGTATTTTTAAGCAGTTTTATTTTTAAAGTAATGTGCAGAAAGCATTTCTACTATTCTTGATATATAATGTTATGTGATATACTCTTTACCCTCTAAAGTCAACAGTAGAGAAACACTGTCTTGATAGCAGGCTTAAGTATTTTTATCTAAAGCACTAGAACTAGGAGTGGGGAAAAAAGATGCATCAAACTTCAATATGCTTGAAGTAGGATGATTTTTTTTTATTTTGCAAATACATTTTTTTACTTTGCTAATTGGAAGTTTGTCAGATTTTGATGAAATAGTCAATTAAACTGGGGTTGTTTCAAGTGATTTTTTTCCAATATAAGACCATTTACAAGTTTGCAATTCCTTACATTTTTTGCTGACCAATTAACATTCTTATGAAATTTATAGTTTTGGGGGAGTACTAAGAGAGGCTGCTGGAAGTTTTGCAGATTGTATTGCAAATAGATATTTGCCTTGAGCTAACACAACCAAGCAAAAGTCACTTTTTGTATTTTTTTCTCTATAAGTACATGAAGAAAAAATAACACGAACGATGGTGCTTATTTTTGTTTATAAATTGCTTTTTCCTACCAGCATGTGTATTATTTTCAACCACCAGTACATCTTACAGGAAAAGCCACCTACCTTTGTGTCAGCACAACCAATGTGTATAAAAAAAGCAATGAAGAGGTGGAGACAAGAATTATGCAGCCACTTGTAAACTCGTGTGGTTTTCATAACTAGAGCCGGAAAAAGAGTCTCCCTCATGGAACAGAGATTTGAAGATCAGAGAAAAAATGTTTTATGAAATACACGCTATCCAGCAGGCATCCATCCATCTGTGCTTCTCTTCTCCAGTTCTATTCTCTGCTTTCTCCCATGTGCCTCAGTGGTTTTGAAGATGTAGGTCTTGATTTTGGAGGCTAGGGATTGGCAATAGCTCAGCAATCTGTCGTCTCCTGGCTTTCAACTGCAACATGTGCTTAAGAGGTTTGATGGATCATTCACATGTTTAAGTTCAGATCATACCTAAGTGATTGACTCAGTTGGGGCCTACTCCACGTACTGGTGTAAGGAAAAGGAGCAAGACATCATATGATGTGATGCTGTATCAGCTGGCTCTTTGACACTCGGTGGTCGAAATGCATTTGAACAGAGATGTAATTTCTGGTTTTTATTGTCTGCACCTGCAATTTTGGTCACATAGAAATTATCTCATTTATTTTTTAACACTGAGGGACGTCAGTAACCTGATATGCATTTGTGAGATGATACGTGAACTATTCTCCACTAGATACTGAGAGGTCTGCATTTGATAAACAAAGATCTTTTACTAAGGATGGGCTGAACCAGTTAGATATCACATTAGCACAAAATAGATAGCTTTGTCATAATATATACCTTTGCCATTTACAGTCTCCTTGGCCATCTTGTATGCAGGGTAAAACCCCCTCCATGTAGTGCTCATATTTTATATCCATAGGGCTGAATTAACATATTGGGAAAAATTTAGTCCTGTATGTAGCTTAGACTGTGGTTTTATGGTTGGACTTCAATCAATCTAAGTGTAAGCTACCCTTTTTCCCCTTTCTACATTGCTGCATGTTTTCACCACCTCCTTTGTGACACTGTGGTGAACAGAATCAGGAACTGATCAGCTGATCCAGCTGAAAATTAACCGGAAGACAAACAAACAAAAGATCCTTTTTTAGTCAGATTTGCTCCCTGACTGGCTCAGTGTGCAACCCTTGAGAGCTACCGCTGGCATGAGAGCAGGCGTAAGGTCTTGTGGTAAGGGCAGGGCTGGGAGAAGGATGGGACTGCCTCCTTTGGCAGTAACTCACATGCAGATCAGTTTAAAGCTAGTTGTGAAACTATAGCCTTACACTGCTGCATGCATCAATGCTGGATGCAGTCCATGGAATTATAACCAGTTATATAAGGTCAGTGCATAGGCTGTGAGCTCACAGTGCGGGAGGAGAAAGACATTCTGGGAAATCATCACCCACCTCTAACAGAATACTAATTGACTGCAACAGCCCCACTAGAGAATGGGAATCAGACTTTTTTTGCCTTATTGATATTTTCAAAGGGAGTTTTTTTTTTTTTCCTCTTGCTGATTTTGTGCAGAAACATTAAAAGTAGGTGTAGCAATAAAAATGCTGTTAAACTGACAGTATCGCTTGTGAAATCACAGAACACTTTCATTTGAATTACAGTGTAAATGCTGTACAAGTCATAACAGGAAGCCAGTGATAGCAGATTAAAGTTAGGAGGAGGCCTATATGCTTTGCCACAGAAGATGGAACTTGGTGTAAACACTCATGGCCCAGAGCACAGCATGCAGAAGGTCTTAGACTGAAGATGGAAGGAAATGGGGCAGATCTGTTTTTCTTGCAGCTTTTCTTAACAACCAAATTGCATTAACGTTAGCAAACATGCCAGTTATGGCCCCTTTGCTTTCAGAAGCTGAGCACTTTTGAGAAGTCCTCATTTTGGCCCAAACTTTCTAGTCTAAGTCCAGAAGTAAAAAATTTGAAGTTTTGTTCGGAATGCTTGACTGGAGTAGAAGCGAAAAAATACTCTTCAAAACTGAAGAAAAATGTAGACTCAGTGCTATGCTGGAATAGCTTTTCAGGGGAAAAAAAAAAAGTTAATTTGAACTGAATGTAGCTAACATGCTACAAAATGCTTTGTTTAAACAAGAAGTACTTACCAAAACCTAAGGTGTTTGTCTTCAGCATGCATGAGGTTTGGATTTTATAGCTCTTAGGTGCACCCTAGTGTTAAGTGACTATAAAGTATAAAATGCTAAGCAGGATTTTCTTTCCCTTTCTGAGGATGTTGACTTGAACTAGATTGTGCAGCCGATTTTACACTTTTACACCCATTGCTGATCTCCATGATGATTTATTACATAACTAGCCCCAAGCCCTGAAATGGACCTCCACAATTCAGACTTTTCTGGAAGTTCTTGCAGACTTCAGACAGCAGCCCTGAGCTCTGCCGGTCCCTGGGGAAGAAGGCAAAATGTCTTTTACATTTACTTCCTCCCAAGCATACGGAGAAGAAACACCTCTTTAGAAGTGTGCAAAGCCTTCTCTTTCAGTGGCTGATGCTTTGGGCATGCCTTGCACTACAGCTATATTTTCATTGTTCAAGCACCAAAATCCCTGCAGAGCCCCATCTTTCCTGTGCTCCTCCAGAGGGGTAGAAGTCAGTGTTTTGTATGTTGAGTTTGAGCTTTGGCTAGATTTCTGTTTAGTATGCACCGGGTCACAGCAACAAACAAAGCCTGTGCAAGGTAATCGTACAAATAGGCCAACAGAAGTCATTGACAATGCTCGTGCTTAAGGGTGGAGGCGGGTGGGTGCAGTAAATCTGAGTCTCCCCATTTCATTTGAATGACATCTGATAGGGAAATTATTTTTCCACTCTACTGGCTGAACAAATTACAGAACCATTTCAGTTTAAAATTGAGGGTGCTGCCTAATAACAGCAGGCCAGGACAGTTCACATCTTCTTTCTTCTATGTCAGTACAACATATTGCAACTAGATTTTTATATAGGAAGTTTCCTTAAAATGGTAGCTAAGATTTAAGTAATGAAATGCAGAGATATGGGGGGAAACTAGAGCACTAAAATACTGTTTTTAAAAAGAAGGCAAAAAACCCCAACATAATGATGAGACAGAGACATTCAATAAGGTTGTGGCAAAGTTTCCAGTGACAACAGCATAGAATAATCATTTTGCACTTTATAAACTGAACCAGTCTGGAGGGAGAGAGAAAGAATCAGTCCTCCCCAATTTCTACACACACACACACACACTTCAGTTTTGTCAATATGATTCTTTTGTTCTAGTAATATTTAGTCTCATAAAGTATTTGGGAAACACTGAATGGATAAAGAAAATGAAGCTTAAATAAAACAAGGGTGACTGGAGAGCTCCCTAGACCTGTTGGGTTACACGTGTTAATTCTGGCCCAGCAGGCAGAAGATACAAGAGGCAAAACCAGAACAAAGCTCCTTTTGTCTAAATGAAGATTCCTCTAAAGAATACCTAGCAGCAAATCGAGAATAAATGAATACAGTAATGAGCAGAGAGAGGAAGCCTTTCCTGCTGAGAGGAAAGGAAACAAGTCGTCTTAAATCTGAATCAAGGAGCCAAAGAGCTGTCTCACCACTGGCTTTGTGAGAAACATGAAGAGTTGTGCACATGCATGAATAAAATCCGTACTGTATGCTAAAAGCCAGGGAAATTTCTTGATGACTCTCTGAGTTTCTTACAAGAAATTATGAGATATAAAGATCAGATGAAAGGTCAGAGAGAAGGTCATTTATCAATTTAATTACTGGTGCTACTAATAGCTCTCCTTGTGACTGAAGTCATTGCACTAGTAAGCTAAATCAGGGCTGATGATGCACAGGCGTGTGTGTTGGAGGTGGAGAACAATTGCTAAAACCCTACAAATCTGCAAACATTGTTCAACTCCTTTCAGTTTAAGAAATTCTGACAGGATTTTATTATATTGTAAACCAGGCTCTTCGGTAGCTTAGTATTCTGTTTCCTTAATTTATTTTGAATACAAGGTTTCTGTCAACAAAATCTGAATATTTACACTATTATTACCCACGAAAGGCAAAATACAATGCAAAACAGGCTATTCTGTGCACAAGATAGAAATGTGTAACAAGTCAGTCGTGTGGCATTCAGATACATGCTACTCTAACTAGCACTTGCTTGTGTGGCAAATAAAGTCTCATTATCACCTCTCAGACAGGAAAAATTGGAAGTGAGTGATTATCCAGCCCTTGGTCTTCCACCTCTCAGGCACTTCAGGGTGTGGGAGCTACTCAATTTGCATCTTTCCACTCAATTAGACTTCTCACTCTGCAGCAAAAGCAGTGATTGGCAAAAATATTTTCCCCATCTGCTCTCTCACTCTGGCTGCTATTTTGTAAAAATAAATACACTTTTTAAAGACAAGTTGTTTCTAATGTTTCTATATGTTTAGGTAATTGTAGGCTTTTCTGGCCTAGATATGGTTCTGAGGACTATAAAAGGAAAACAGGCTTAAATTTTCAAGCCTGAGTATGTTAGGCTTTTTGAAGTGACTGGTTTTAGGGGTGCTACCCACTAGAAGCACACACTGATATCAGTCAGTGGGAGCAGTGGATGTTCAGTAAAATAGTTCAGTAAAATAGGCCACGAAGGTAATCATATTTGGGTGTGTGAACACTTTGATTTAAAATCTGATCCTCTCCGGTTGTCTAAGCACTGTTATGTTCCCAACAGATCCTATTATTGTTACATATTATTTGTTATTATGACAATGAACAGAGACTGCACTTCAGGATTGAAGTGTTTTTGTCTGCTTCTGTATAGCACATCTGAAGATGCGGTTTACAGTACTAAGTCATGTATTCTACCTAATACGTACCAGACCACTGCTGACTTCAGTAAGGAGCTCCTTCTGCCAGGACTGCTAAAAAAAAAATCTCTAATTTGTTTTTGATTGAAATGTAGGATTTTAACAAAATTATTCTGTGGGAGAAGTGCCTGCTTTCTTTGGACATGTTGCTGATCCTTTGAAATGCGAAAAATATGAAAACTGCAGATTTGAGGTTTAGCCAAAGTATTAGTTTTTCAGATTTTTTTTTACAAGAAAGTCCAAGTTCTCTTGTGAGAGAGAAAGAGCTGAAAATCTGATCAGTCCTGTTGGCTTTATAAGGAAAGAAGAATTTAACTTTTATTGACTTAGAATTGTATAAATCTCACATATTCCATATATGGCTATTATCCCTTGTAAATTACTTCCAGGTAAAATATTAAGGTAAAAGTTAAAATATCAGCACTGTTAATTTCAGAGGCCTGGCTGTGGAGGTAGAAGAGTATCATTGCATTAGTGGAGTGCTGTATGTGGACTAATTACAGAAACAGCTGGTCTAATTTGCCTGGCACAGCACTGTGTAAATACAGCTATATTGCCTCTCCTGTCAAATGATTTTTTGTTCCATATCATGACATTGCCCAGTGCTGTTTAGCTGTATGTCAGTGTCCTTTTCTCAAACTACAGATCTTCCCTGGGTAGGAATGCAAGTTCAGCGTGGGGCTGCTGGCAGTAAGTTGGTCAGAAAGATACAGAAGGTCTGAGACCTGGATTTGACGAAAACGGTGGGAATGAGAGGGAGAGAATTGTTTATAAATGTCTTGCTAATACCACCCGAATACTTGTATAAATACCTACTTAATAACTTGGTTTTGTAATCCTTCAGTTACCTCAATTATACAGTTAGCAATGGGAGAACTCTTTACCATCTGTATTTATTGATTTTAGGGCATGCAGTGTTGAACTGGAAAAAATTAGAGAGCTGAGACAGTGAATCAAATGTGGAGTCCCCTGGGACATCCACTAGTAAGTACATTGCTGGACAGCAGAGAAAACAGCTAGAAGCCAAGCAGAATACATAGAATCAGCCCCTATGGAATTGATTAAAAATGGGCAGCAGAAGGGAAAAGAAGATCTACAATGAATTTCTGTTAATGCTGGACTGGGGACTGAGCTACTGTACAGACCAGTGCTGTTTTCCCAAGAATTTTCCTGTCCATTCTGCATCTTTTTTTAGAGTGAGGTTTCCTTCCTAATGCAAAACATGTAGCAATACGCCAGTGGGGGAAATGCTGTGAGGTTAGCCCTGTCAATCAGTGAGGAGCACCTGGCCCCTGGGCAGAAATCCAGAGAAGCTTCTTGCCAAGGAAGTAGCTTATACAAACTGTGAACTGTGTCCACCTGTTAGGCATTGTACGCTCTTGATTTATGTCTTGCACTACAGACATATTTGCTACAACTAGCTCTTTACAGCAGTTTAATAGTAATTCTTGTAATTGGCACTGAATTTACTTGCAAACACGTACATGCAGATACATGTATTCTTTCCCTGTTTATTTGCCTTCTGTTCTATTTGAAAGGCTTTCTTTCTTTATATGCCTCCAACCATGAATACACATCATGCAATTAAACTCTGTATGCAGCACAGTGCTATATTCAGTAGTAATGTTGAGCTAGCCTAGGTTGCTTTTGAATTAGCCAAATAACTCACATTCTTCCCTCAGAAAAACAGCTAATGTGATCCTAAAATATTTTGAGGAAAAGAATTAAAAAACTTTGAGAATAGTTCAGAGAATGTTACCAAACCCATTATTCTTTCACTGCAGTTAGTTGCAAAATCTCATTTCAGTGTGATGAGAGCACTGTTTGCTGAGCAGGCCTAATTTGATATTAGAACTGTGTGTCTTGGGAGAGTAAGACATTATGTGGGCTGGAAGACATTAAGACATTATGCCATGTGCTGGAAAGCCCAGGTGCATTTGGTGCTCAGGTGAAAGAAGCCATCAGTGGGGCACTGTTCAAATGTAATGTAGACATATGGTGATATATCAAGCAGGTAGAGACTTACCTGGCATATTCACACCACTGTTCCTAGCAGTTTGATTACCTGGTTGGTAGCTACTAAGTTTGAAGGCTGCAGATTATTTCTTCCCTTTTTTGGGATCATAAATTGTTATTTGCGAAGAAGACTGATGTATTGCTTCCATGTCCTGCTTGTTCTGAAGTTCCATAGAGGTTAACTGTGGGAATCATAACATTGTCCTATCTGTCCTGGTCATTTAAAAAATAAATGTGTTTCCTGTTTTCTCATCAAAGTACAGAGATGTTAGAAGAGTGGAGGAAAAAGAGTATGTGATCACATTTTTATGAAGTCTCTGGATGAAATAATTCTAATTCAGTGTCCCTAGTCACAGCTATTTTGAGTGATATTCTGGTTAGAAACAAGCAATTTCTAGGCTCATCTTCACATATCCTGTCATTGAGGATATGCCACTACTCCTTTAGGAAAGTAGCCATGATTTGTGAGAGCATTTCTTTCATTTTCAAGTGGATGCATAGCTTTTGAGATTGGAGAGAAAATCTTAAAAACATGAATCCTTACAATCAGAAGGCTAATAGAGAACATACCAGTTTTAAATTCTGTAAAATTTCATGCCTTTTAAGGCAATCTGATAGTTTGGGAAGCTGTATTCCTGCTTCACAAACGCCTGGATTTAGCACTGTAGAAAAAGCTAACCAGTGAACAAGTCTGCCAGGTTCTCACCATAGAGAAGTACCTTCTTCAGCTACCACGGTAATCCTACCAGGACATGTTGACTCAATCTCGCGTTGGCATAGAAAGCAAAAGCCTGGGACATACTTAATATTTGTCTTTGTTTATTGTGCTAAACTTTCATATGTGTTACAATGTGAGAACAAGAAAGAGATTCTGATCCTATTTTCTGCTTTCTGTATCTTTAAATGAACTAGCTTGTCATCTGATGACAGAAGCTGTAGGTTGTTCTACACATAAATTACAGGTATGTTTTAGAGGAGAGGTCACATGAGAGCCCTGTATTTGTTCTCTGTTTCCTTCCTTAATCTGGAGTAAAATACTTTGTAGACTGACATATCAGTTTAAGGTTGTGGCACATGGAAAACACACCCAAACCACTAAGGGCTGAGACCGATAATCTTACAGGGTGGGCATTGACATATAAGCATAAATGATAATCAAAGTCATCCAAGCCATGTTATCAACAAATTTTGAGGTTTCAGACAAAATACAAACCAGATCTAAACCAGCTCTGGCCAACAAATTCTTTGGCACAAACCATTCTCCCATTCTGCCTTGCTCCAAGCTCCCTCCATTGCTGAACAGCACTACAGCATGTGCTGTATTCCAGCAGAGCCTAGAAATGGTTGTATTGGGCTGAAGCAAACTCACATTATATGGTAGTGGGTCCTTATTAACTCACGATCAGCTGCACTGTTGGTTGTAGTTCTCTTTGGCTAGCTGGATTGCTAGCAAAAAGTTACATCTTGCAATTGGCATAGGAGACAAAGCAGATTTGTGGGAATGCTAGTGAGATCCCCAGACTTCTGCTTTCTCAGCTTCCGAGTGCATGCAACAAAATTACAGGGGATTTCACAGCTTATGAAACCAGTGCGCACATTATTTTCTTGTAACTGTGGATCTCTTTCTGCTCAGGCCTCACAGCGCTCTCAGTGATTAACACTGACCTGGCTTGTGGCCTCTTCCCAGAGCAATGGCAATGCACCCATGCTTTCTGAGCACGTGAAAATCAGGTTACTTAAGGTCTTTCCCATCTGATTGACCACACTGAAAGGCATAATGCAATTAAATTGTTTGTCTCCAAATGTCTTGGTTGTGTTTTGGCTTTGTTTGAATTAGCTGGTGCAGAAAGGAAGTAATGCTTCTATTTTTTAAAATGTCTTACTCCTCCTGCTTTTTTATTATTTATAGTAAAATATTACTTAACCACATGCCTGTACTAAATGGATTTCTAAATTCCCAGTGCTGCATTTTAATATGGCAAGCATATGAACCCATTGTAAGCATTTGACATTTTCTGTAAAGCTAACACATAAAGCATACATAGTGATCTGAAAGAGGTGGGGACAAGACACTACCAAAAGTTAAGTGTCTGTCTGTTATTATGAGAACAAGTATCTCTTTATCTGGGAATTGTTAAAACTTTTAGAAACAGAAGGACATATCATATTATATACTAAGAACAAGGCAGTGCTTTATCACGCAGGAGTTTATGCAATTTACTGTAAGCAAGCAGCCATTTTACACTGATAAGGGATGAAAATTTTTGTTACACACATGTGTAATTGGAGGCAGAATCTGTTTTCTGTTGTGTATTTCTATAGTGCCTGGCATGGAGCACAGTGTAATTTGGGTACATAGTTCGAAAAATTTTATTTTGTCCAAGTCTTTCTTCTCTCCCCCAAACAAGATTTGGTTCAGGTTTGGCATTTGGTTCAGGTTTGGCATTCCCATGCCATTGCGTTAGCAAATGTGTCACAAGCAGCCAGTGATGGTAAATTATGATGATTTACATGTGCTGCCTCCATAACCATGCATGCAAATCAGCTATACACTCTTCTGAAAATCTGGTCTTTTTTCATACATGCTGATATGAGTGTCAATGAAAACAGCTCAGTTGGTTTAAAATCACTGGGTGGATATAAGTCACTGATCAATACTGGAGTTGAGAGGAATGTTGATGAGATGAACCCATGGTAGACATGGTCCTGTATATTGCAGGTTTAAGGGAATGTAGCAGTCTCTCCAGCCTCATTTATTGCAGTGTGGTTTCCATGTCATGTAACAGGGAAAAGATTGTGCTTCTGCTTATATACCCCACTGTGATCAGTATCATAGATACAACCACTGTTGACAGTGCTGTCCTAATGTCCCTGTGTGTAGTATAGGAGGACATGTTCAGTGAGTATCTCATCTTTCCCAGGAGACCTAAGACAGTTCAGGATCTTCAGATGATTTAGCTCATTCCCCTTCATACCGCTTTCCATTACAGTTTTTTTTTCTTCATCATCCATAATCACAGACATTCTGGAAATGCCGTGCTTAGTAAAAAATGCAGACAACCCTCCCACCTGTCAAAGGGCATATAAGCACATTTAGAAGGGGCCTTCATGCTTCTCAGTTTTGACAGTTTTTGTGGTCATAATCTCCTGCCAGCTTTCCATGTCCACTTCAGTGAAACCTGGGAATTCAAGTGACCACACAGAGCTCGTTGTTTCATAGCTAGTGGGTGGGAAACGAACTTCTCTAAGACAAATTTCTTTTCTATAGACGGTCAGTGGGACAGGCAACTGAGTAAGCCCCACAGCAAAGGAGAGAGACTTACTCTTCCACGTGCTCACCTCGGTGATTGTGCTGGACTAGATGAGGACTTGAGCCATCTCATTTTTAATAGCATAAATTAGTAGAGGGAGGGTCATCCGGGACATATACCTGGCTTTAGCCCAGGAAGGGAGGCTAAAGTGCTATGGTCAGTAGCAGGAAAATGTTAGCAATTAAATCAACACTGAAAGGACCCACAGTTTACAGCAGCCCTTCATTCAGGCTCTGATTTTGCATGTGTAATAATTAACACATCCTGTCTCGTTGTGTTCTCATTTACATAGTATTGCAAGCAAAATCAAGCTACAGCTGGAAAATTCCAGGAGGACAGAGGGGGTTAAAATACCTGAACCCATGGCGGGAGGTAGTCTTCCAGCTCAGACTGTAAATGTTTCAAATGAACTGCCAGATTATTGTGAAACAGTAGTCATATAAATAGTTACAGAACGTCACTAGAGACATTTAAACCACAACCCACCAGATCAGCATGACCAATATATTAGTCATATGTGATTTAGCTATGAAAAGTGGCTTTGCTTATGACATCAATGGAATATTGCTTTTGTTACCTCCTGAGTTTAGCTAGTACTTTACAGCTTGAATGACAATTCAATTACAAAGAAGTGACAGAAAGTAGGTGCTCTGCTTAGAGATCTTTAAAAAATAAAAAGAGTACTGTGTGGATTAATGCCATAAAAAGCTCTTTGAAAAAGAGAAACCAGAGGGAAAAGAAAGATAATCTGAATGAAGTGAACTCTTTAAGTCTGTGAGAGGACCAGATCTGCTGCTGAACTAAATACTAACTCGTGGAACTAAAAAGAGCTAAACGGTAGCTGTGAATTTGGATATACATGGATTGGGGGGGACTAGGATGACATCTGATGGAGGCAAATACAAACAAAATCTTCAGGTCCCTGTTTATCTTAATGGCTAACTCTGGCATATATCTGTCTGCTCACCTGTGTGGAAGAGGTATGGATCACAGAGAAGCAGATATGACAGTCTTCTGGGTGAGCTTCTGGTCATCTTCTGATCCAAGGCAGACGGCGGCACACGGCCATCTGTTATGATCTGTATGACAATAGCCTCTTGCCACCTCTAGCATCCAAGATTTCATCATGTTAATATCTGTAACTGAAAATAATTATTTACACTGTAGTGGTCCTGTTTTGTTTTTTTTTTTTTTTTTTTTAATTTTCCTTTGTTTTTTAATCTGGTGACACTTCTGAGCAGTACTGCTTGCCGACTCAAGCGGTGCGCTCCCTTTGCGGAGTTAGGCCTTTAGCGCCCTCAAGTGACGAAAACTGGTATACACAAGTGCTGAGATTGAAAAAACGTAAACCCACGTGACACGATCCCGAAGGAAAACAACGGTATAATCGGAAACCGTGCACAGCATGGGCATCTAGCTCTCTTCGCGTTTTCACATTAGTAAGCCCAATGCAGATGTGCTCCCAGCTACTAACCATACTTCAAATGCAACAATACTTCAAGTGCTATGACATCCAACTGTTAGGACAAATTAAAACAGCATTTATGACCACCTAAATAACAGGCCTGATTTTCCAAGAGCCAGTTAGTTGTAACCTTACACTGACATCAGTAGGAACTATGAGCAAAGGTTAGCAAGTAAATCAGAGGGAATGCTTTGCTCATGGGTGCTGCCCGTTTTTTCTCTCCATAGAATGCTCCCAAGTAGATGTGATTTTAGGCAGTCTTTCAAATTCTTCCATTTGTTTTCTGCAGGTTTGGGGGCTTGGTGTTCACGCTTTGTATTGATTCCATAATGCGTTTTTTTTTCTCTATGGTGCCTGAAGAATTGGGATTTTTAAGTGAAGCATGGTTTTCATGATGATACACTTGTGAGGGGAAAGAATATATATATTCTGTTTATAGATAATTTTCTATTTATCACTTTCTGTCATTGCCTCCATCTGACAACTGATGTTTGAAATTCAAGCTGATCATAGTTGGTTACGTAAATCACATGAAAATGTTTCTATTCCCTACGTGGGTGAATAGACTGCACTCAGCAGAAGTGGTTTGAAAACCCATAAGGGCAGTTCAGGCATGAGTAGCAAATAAAAAGGAGGTAAAGTGTTTTAGAAAATGGGAAAGCTTTTTCTTTCTGTACTGTGCAATCCCTGCAGATCCTAGAGAATCAGGCCATGCTGTGGATTGTTGGCTTGTCACAACGTTGAATTGAATTTATTCTCAATTCATACCCTTTGGTTCATTGCATTTTTGTTGTGTTACTTGCAAAGGCGCAGGCAGATCCCTCCCTATAGCACTGAATTACCTCTGTTGAAGCATTCTAGTCAAGAAGCTGTAGGGAAACTTTCTACTAGCTGTGTCAAGTAATGCTTTCCCCAATAAAATGCATACTACTCCCAGTGTGAATATTGAAAAGGAGTTCTGAATATTTTGTGCAAATAAAACTAAATGGTTTAATCTGTGTGGCCTCTGAATAGCAGCCACAAGACTGGCTGTGGCCTTCCACCTACATAGCTGCCTCACAACAGCTGATCATAATTGTTTAAGGACATATTAAACCACTCAGTCTGCCTGGGTTAACTGTGTAATCTGCAACGTACCCTCCAGTTGAGTTTTCTATCAGTCCTGCTGACTTGCTGCAGCATGAACTGTTTTGAAAGAAGACATGAAGTGGCCCATAAAATACAAACTAGAGACATCCATGGATTCCGGTTGGGCAAAGTAAAACTATCTAAATATGTGAGCAAGAACTAGTTTCTTTAGCAATAAGTGATGCTTGAAACAGGCAGGGATGAGAAGAAATATTGGACCCTTTTGAAAGGCCAATGTTGCATGCAGACACTATTTTTTATTCAGTAGCAGTCTGTCTGTGTGAGCTCATAGCCTTAAATTTCTGACACTCCAACAAGGTCCCACCCAGAACTGACCCAACTTTCCACAGCTGTTGTCCTTATATTAAGTAAGCATGGAAAATGCTTTGTGGGAATTAATTGTCACCAGTTATGTGTGCCCAGAATATTACCCAGTCAGAAAAGCGATGGCCTCAGGGAACACCTCAGAATAATACACAGCCTAACCTTTTTCGCACATGAGTAATGGAGAAAGGTCATCATCTCTCATAAAGGCTGCATCCATGAGGTCGCACTTTCTTTTGAATTACAGATTTTTAAAAGAACCATTCTCCACCTCTTCTACATTTTCTTGTATCCTCAAGCAGTCTTTGATCTAGTGAACTCATTAGTTTGGTACAAATGATTTAAGTATCTTTGGCCTCTAGATCCAATTGCATGCTAACTCCTCTTTAGCCAACTTATCAAGGAATGTGCTTGTATTTTAAAAATACTGAAACTTCTGTGAAATAGAAAAAGATAGAAAGAAACAAAGGGGAAGATGGGTCTATTTCAAGAAAACAGAAATGAGAGTGGTTCTGGGTTGTGGGGGGGAGTTCCTAGCATGTGACGCCTGTCACGTGTGCACAGTGGCAGACCTGCAATAGCCCAAACAAGTGAGAAACAAGCCAATAATAAAATAGGAAAGCATATAAGTAACAGACCTGTTATTCTTTGTCATGGACCCCAACCTAGGCAGAATATCATCATGGGGGTGAGTGCCTTGGTATGGCATAAACACTGGTATTTCTGAGTTACTTTTATGGTGGCTGAGGAAAGCCATCTGCTGGAGAGCTGTCTTGTCCCCTAGGTTTTAATGCTGAAAGAGTTTTATCTACATTTGAGTATTGCTGCAGATCACATTTCAGTTCCTCAAATTTCCTATTTTATTACATTTGTGAGAATAAGCTATAGAATTTTTACCAGGTGTGCTGTTTTGGTGAGTAAACAGCACAGTAAGTTTTCTTAGGCCATTAAAAGTAATACAAAACCAAACTGGTGAGAAAACGGAATAGACTGAAGAGAAGTCAAGCAGAAAGAACAGATCCCATAAACAAACTGTACGCAACATACAGGATCCATTGTACTCTCCTGGGGCAAATCCAAAGAATTTGCTAAGGGAAAATGGACATTTAATATTTTTTACGCCTGTTTCTAGAAAAGAAATTTGCAAATCCATTTCAGATTCCTAAATTTTCTGTGCAGTGATATTTCCAGCACATGGCACCCAGTGAGGAGTGCCATATATGATTTTTTTCAGATTATACTGCATGTGCAAAACTGTTTCCTGAAAGATGTTCCATTTGGCATGCATGACTGACTGTGTCTTTTGGTTTAAAATTGGTGCCATGCATAACAGGAATTGCTAAAAGGATATGAGTCACCAAACTACTTTGGTTTTGCTGACTTGTAACAGTTAACAACCTAAACTTAGGACTAACCTCAGCAGTCCCTTGTAAGCTCAGGCACAACTTTAGCTCTGACTTGAACTACATGGAAAACTTTAAGTCCTCTCCATCTTCCAACTTCTGCACTAAATGCAGTTTCCTGGACATTTAAGAGATCACCTTACTGATATATAAACTAAGCTCCATCCTCCTTGTTGATAACTCTAAGCAAGCAGCCCTTCTCCTCCACAAAATTAATACTACTTCTCCAAACATCTCTTATTTTATCCCAGTAAATGAAGGCCTGATCTTTGCTCATCTTTCCTAGCAAATTTATTATCTAACAATCCTAGCCCTAAATCTAACCTCACTGTTTGCTCTCAGCTAGTGACCTATAGCAGTCTGAAAAACAATTGTTCATCAACACCTGCTGATATCAACAGTAAACTTTGTCTCATCTGCTTTTTGAATACCTCTCTGAAGGATTCCTTGTATACTCAAGAGAGTCAGAACCCTACCCCAAACATTAATTTGACTGTTATGTTAAACCTAAGGAGGACACACACCTCCAACCCCCTCTAAAACAGAACACAGTCTGCATCATCCCAATAAATCCTGCTGTAAACATCAGGTAACTTCCCCTTAGACTCAGGCCTAACCTTAATTCACTTCCCTTGATGCGTCCGAACTCTAACCCTAATTCTCCCTTGACAGTAATTCTAATGCTAAGAAAAGACCTTTATCACCTCTAAAGATGAATGTAATTGGCAAACCTTGGTGGTATCAGTGCTGTTGTGAAGCCAGAGACCTATTACAAACTCTAGCCTAACCTCCCTTAAGGGAGTCAGAACCCAAAGCTTAACCTGCATCCTAATCCTAAACTTATTCTCGATTCTCTTGCTAACTTGAAGAAACCAACCGCTTTCAGCCTGACAAACATATGTCTGTAGCCACTGATGATACCAGCCCTCAATTAATGCAAATTTGTCCTTGTAAAATAGGTCTAGCAAAAAAACCCAGCGAGTTTCAGTCCTAACAAGAATCCTGACCAAAACTCAAGCCTTGACAAAGTTCAAAACTAAATATACTTCAGTACCTATTGACATTTCCTGTCTTAAATTTAGCCAAATAGATGCTTGGAGACCAGGTCTAACACTAGCTCTTCTCTTACAAGGGCCTAAGCCTGTCCATAACTCTGAACCTCAGCTTATTATTAATACAAAGCACTAAACTCAAAAGCACCTTCTCCAGATCTAACTTTAGCTCCACAACCCTAATAGTAATCACAGTAATGATTCTGTTGCAAATCACAAGAGGAGGTGAAAGTAGTCTGAAAACTAAATAGCCTCCATCTCCCAGTATGAGCACTTGTTACTCAGTGAAAGTCCATAGATAACTGTTCTTTAACCTCAGTAAAACTCAAACTCAAGCCTATCTATAACTCAGACTTTAATAGGAGACCCTGCCATTCACCAGCTTCAGGTTCTTCATATGCCACTGAGTCAAAGAGCTCATTGTAACCGAAGCCTAGTATTGACTCTTGTCTCTTTTAAGTCCAAAGCATAATGTCAGTTGTAACCCTATACCTAGGAATTCAGATACTGCTCTATGATTTGAAAGACAAGTTTTTTGCTTGATATACAAGTTTAAAAAAAACTCTGTAAAACTGTCTGTTCCATCCATTTCCTAAAAACTAGCCTGTATCCATTTTGCTTCTTCCATGAAAACTAATTTTGTCCCACAATAAAAATCCTAAAATCAGAACTGATCATTTGACCGACAATACATGAAGAGCTTCTGCCACTTAATTAGTTCTGCAATGCTGCTGACAGTAATTACAGCTTTTTCTGTGTCAATAACTAAGTCAGCATCCCTCAAAAAAGATTCAGGGCGTTATTTGACTTTTAGTTATGTCACTTCTGCATCAGTGTAATTTCACTGATAACAGTAGGCTTACCCTTGATTTAGACTAATGTAAGTGAAAGAAGAATCAGATGTATAGACAGCAATAGCAAATGTGGGCAGTTCCTGGGGGATTGTTTTTGCAGTCACATTTCTGATTGTGAGCATATTTGAAAAATACTCATCTAAAAATACTAGCATGTGGAGATGTAATATATCAGTACAATAAACTAAACATTGGATCCCCATATAGAATTAAGCAGAATCCTGTATAAACTACACAGCTGGCTTTAGAATTTGTCTTCCGAACAGTCAGCAACTAAATTCCAGAGGAATACACTTGCTCTTTACTGCAGATATTGGAGGAAAACAAGCAAACAGATTTGTACAAGGGACACCAAACTAGATATATGTTTACCTCAACTGATGATCTGTACCCGTTCCTTTAAAATAAAATGAAATAAAATAAAATAAAATAAAAATATACCGATGAATGAATTCTAGAAAACAGCTAGAGAGCTGGAGGAGAATCAGCTACTTGAATCTTTTAGCAGATACGTTAATTATAAGAAAGCTCAAAATGGACCTCTTTAGGCTAAATTTGGCTCTGATTCATATTACTGTAAATCCAAAGTCCACTGAATTCAATGTACAATGGGTGGGTCAGTGAAGATGTTATACAGCAGTCTTATTGTTAAATAGGTCAGGTCTATGCTTAACAAGAATTGCGATGAGGTATGATCTGTGATTAATATAGCGATGTTGGCGAAATTTCTTATTGTAGTTAACATTATAAAGACACAACTATACTTTGCTGGTAGCTAGAATGAATTGCCAGAAAAGCAGTTCTAGTGGTTCATCCTAGGAATGCTTTGCTGGTATCACATGGGTGTGAATTTATCAGAGAGGGGGATAATAGATACCTCATGTCATGGAGCCGTATCTCTAAGCTGTTTGGGCAAACTTAGCAGATTCATTGCTTCAGACCTTCACTGTTAACATCACTGCTAGAATTACCTCCATAGTATCCTGATAATTTATATTGCCAAAGCACTTCTTGTATAGACTTGGCCCTATGCTGAGCCAAGTACCATCTGAATTCTTCGGGGTAGGTTTGCTAAATTCCACTCACTTAAAAAGTCTGTTTATTAATTTGTCTTAGATTTGTTAAATAAGTCCAGCAGAGACTAAAAGTTTGTGGGCAAAACTAAGAAAATATTTTAAAGAATTATAACAAATTATGTTATGTAGTCATAATGCCTTAAATGATCTTTCCAACCTATTAATTTTCTTTCCCTTGTGATGCTGCTTATTAGTATTAATACATTCATTTTGATTCATTTCATTATTTTGCAATGTAATGCTGTGCTGTTTGAGTTTCAAGTACTGAATGAGAAAATTTAGACTACTCCATTCTTTCCTCATCGTTAGATTTTTTTAAATTAATTTAAAATTTATTTTATTAATTCATTAAATTAAAATAAGTTTTGAAATGTTATAGGATCATTTCCATGCCTATTAGATATGATAAAACCTAGAAAACAAAATAAGAACCCAAACCTGTACTTCACCCAGGAGTACCTCACTTCATCCCACCTATCATTAAGAACTTAATTGATATGCCTAAACAAGGAACCTATACTATTTTGAACCAGAATTTGGATTTAGGGGCTTTAGTCACTAAGCTCCTGCAGTTAGGTAAGATAAATCTAAACTCTGATAACAAAGGCTCCTAACACAAGCACTTTAAAGGAGATAGAATCCCAAATTAATGTCTTTTACCTTTATTTTGCCGCTGTCTGCACATAGAAGGCTTCCTTAGCAGAACTGAATTGGTTTTGTTGAGACAGAAGTAGCATCTGAGTAAAACTGTGTATGGGCGGGAGGACCTAATCAGTTTACATCCTAGAGCACTAACCAAAGGAGTAAATGGAAAGAGAAACAGAAAATTTTCTTTGAGGAGGTGTCCTGAGAATGATCTGACTATTTGCACTGGTACATTTCAGAAAGGTATCTTGTCTGTGAATTCTCATAAAATCTAGTCTTAGGCTACACAGATTCAAATCACTTGTTGATGAGTTAACTATTTTGCTGGAAAAAATATGTTAGAAGTATTGCTATCACACATGCAACACCACAGAACAGGCAGTTCCAACGTGATTAGAACTTTACATTTTGATAATAACAGCTGACCACTTCAGCCAACAGAAACGCATCAGTGTGATATGTTAAGGCCCAATGCAGAGATCTGAACTCCAGGATATCAATCTAATTCTGCTGGCCTGGAAATAAACTGTCCTGACATTTACTGCTTCTCATATTAACCTTTCCCTCCTTACATGAAGTGATGCCCATCAGTTCCATTTACTGCCAATTGGTGTACAAGAATTGGTATCATTGCACTTGGAGTGAGCTGAACATGCTGCAGCATCTCAAATTATTGTGATCAAAGTATATTTTGACCTGGTAAAAGTCCTTGACTAGAGGCATTAAACACAGATGCACTGAACTGCTGGTAATTCCTCAAACCACTGGACCAGCTTGAAAAACTGAAAACTAAAAAAACATTAAAAGCCCTTATTTCAGTTTCTGTAGACTACCGTGTACATATTTTTCTTTGTCATTCTGAAGGCCCATGTGCATCTTAGCATGATTCACAGAAAACATCTTAATAGATTTTGGTCTTTTCTAGTTTTCTCTTCTCTGAGAAAGATGTTTTTTGTTTACTTTTGTTTTGTTTTCTCACGGATAGTACATCCTGTTTCATCTTCCAAGACTCCCTTGGTTTGGGGATATCAGGTTATGGCTGAGTGAGCTGCACCTACAATAAAGAAGAAGGATCATGATTTGGTTCCAACTCCTGTTGCATGTAACAAGGCAGATGCCACAGGCAAGGTATTCCACCCTCTTTTTCTTCACAGATTTTGTACACTTACTGGTGTCCTTTCTGCCTGCTCACCCAAATGGAGCAGAGTATTGCTGTGTTCTGCCTCTCAACCTGTCCAAAACCTGCAGTGCATCATTACATTTCAAGAATGTACAAAGGTCTCTCACTAGCATTTAGAAAAGGAAAATAAAGATTCTCTCTGTACTCCAGACCCCCTGGGCAGTGTTAGATCATCAGTGTTGGCAAGGAGAGAGTTTAGCACAGATGACAAGCTATCTGTTTACTGCATATGGATTACCATGATCATACAAAAATCAAAGGCAGGCATTAAGCCTAATCAAGGGGAAAAGTACATTTCTGCAAAAAAAGGTTAGCAATTAGAACCATCTGCCACTGTGCCTGGGATCCAGCGTTGATGAGGGAAGGGAGGAGGCTGTTCCTTGGACAGCTTCTTCAGAAGCTAGTACTAGCAGATCAAGGAGCAGTCTATACCCAGTTAGCTCTGACAATATATCTGGCATATATGCATTTCTTAGGCTGTGCTGGATAAACTTGTATGTTTGAAACAAGAGTGTGGTCAACCGTGACAACTGTGCACACTTTGGTCTGTGCACAATGAATCTGTGTCGGGAATCTGGTTCCTTTTGCCTCAAATCCTACAATAATAAAAGGCAGGCAAGACAAGGCCAGGCCATCCTAGATGCTAACGGAGGTCTGCAGAGACTTACTTAAACATTATCTGTAGCAATCAACGATGAGGTTCTTTGGGAGCTTCAGAGTATAAAAGGGACCCATCCATAAGAAGGTAAATAATCATAATAGTCCTTAGTGTAGATGAGAATGAAAGCCCCCCTTTTTGAATAAGCATCCCTTAATTCTTGGGCTCTCTGCTCCTTTTCTTATTCTAATAACCACACATTTTATCTTGTAATGGCTGAACTCATAGCTTTTCAAGAGATAGGTCTCATTTCCTTACCTTTATTACTTGGAATAAAAACTTGGTGGAAGTTATAACATTCTGTCACCTTCCCAACACGACTGTTTTTCACTCAAGTCTGACTACTTATTAACCTGTATCAGCCAAATCTTCCCTTCTAACTCGGCCATAATGTTCTCCAAGGCATGAGAACCTATACCGAGACCGGAGATTTCAGCACTGGAATGAAATTACTCTTGAGTCCAAGCACAATCAGTCTGTCTTTTGACTTCTGAGCTGTCAATGTCAGTACTTGACTCTGTGACAGGTGATCCTGTTCTCTCTTTTTTGTGTACTATTTCTCCATTGCTCTCTTTCTAATAGACAGGCATTATTAGGGAGACATATTAAACCTTTTCTTATTTTGGTTGTGCTAAATTAAACTAGCCAGAAGAAATTTGATATTGTTCCTTTTTGTCATTTTTTTGGACAGTAATGAGGCTCTTAAGGTTTATACTGAATTTCTTGCCCTTCAGAACAGAGCAAATTAAATTAGATGTTGCCTGGTCAGTAAGATAGTCAGTGAGACACTCTGTGGAGAGGATTTGAGAGCCTGCGGTGTAGCAGAGCTACAGTGGAGCTGCAGTAGGCATTAAAGGAGGCAGCTGAGTCATGAGATGCACAGCAAGCCTCCTTCCTAATTCCCTCCCAGAAACACACTGAATCAGCATTAACCTGAAAAGCCTATTTTTCAGACTTTGCCTTTTGGGAACAAGGTTTTGAAAACTACAATTAAACCCCATAATACTATCTATATTTTAGTATTTAATGCAAACGAATTCAACCATCTGGCATGTAAACCATCTCTCAAGCCCCTGATACCCAAAGTGGTTTAGTCAGAAATGGCACACTTAAGTGATCACAGGCACACAAAGATATACACAAATAGGGTTTAAAACCTTAAGATGTTCACAAGCCCAAAGGATATTATGAAATATCTCATGGAACTGGATACCCCATACAAAATACTAGATCATATAATGGCTTAATACCCAACACTTTTAGTGTGTAACATACTTTAAAAATAAATAGCAAATATATAAAATGATTATACAGCTGATACTATTTACAAAAATAGTAGCATACTGAATCCTGCTACAAAAACACCAGGAAAAAATATGGGCTACTTCAGCATTCTGAAATCAGCTGCATTTTTCTAAATATTTAATGGTGTTAGTTGCTACTATAGAAGCATACATTACAAAGGATCAGTACAAACCTTGAGGATGAAATCTACTCAGTGTAAAAACAATTATGTTACTGAGGCTACAGGAAGAGTGAAACCAGCACATCTGTATAACAGGGATGAATGGATTCTGTATAGGAGACCAGAAATTCAAACAAAATTCAGGAAGAACCAGACTGTAACACACTTTCAGTAGAAAACAAAAATGAAACTATAGTCATAACCCAGAAATGTCTTCATTAAAAGAAAAAACAAACATCTAATACCCTGATTTCTACATTATTTGTCTCTCTTTTTCTGATATTCCCATCACCATGATAATAGAGTCCTTCCATCTGCTAATGGATAGCAGTTAACATCCAGACTAGATACTAGGAAGAATTTCCTAATTGGATACTTGGCGAAACACTGGAGGCAGCTAACTGAAAAGCTGTTGAATCTCTTCTATTAGAGCTTTTCATGAAGAGGCAACATTCTGTCTTTGTGCCTGGAGATGGACTAAATGATGTATTGAAGTGCTTCCCAGCCTCTCATTTCTGTGATTTTGACTTGGAACAGGGATTCATTCTGAACTTACATTATTCACTTAACGCAGAGGAAAGTTCAAGTCAGTTGTTTCATGACAGCTTCAGCTGACAAACTATTGGAAGGACTTTAACCTTCCAACATTGTCTCACCTTTATTACACAATACATTTTCTGGTAGCAGAAGAGGCTGAACATACTAGCACTGGCAAGAGAACAGATATAACTAGGAGAATTTTGAGGCAGTTACACCCTGATACATTGTGATTTAATGACGAGCCATGAAATCACACTCATACCACACCCGTACTTGAACTGCTGATCTCCAAGGAAAACCCAACTCTTCAGATACTAACTAACCTGAAAAATTGTTTTCAGAAGGAAGCTCTTCCCTGCTTCTTATCCAGCCTTGTAATAATTTCTGATTTCCTGTCCTTTAACTCACATTTTTCCATACAGTTCTTTTCACATACAGTCCTTAGCTGTGTGTGAGCCAGTCCACATAAACCTCTGGACAGTAGAGGTGATCATGAAGCACCAGTCTGTTTTTGCTGTGAAATAATTCTAAACTAATGTTTTGGGTTTGGAGTCTTTGGAGCCTTAAACTAGTGTTTTGGGTTTGGAGCCTTTGTTAGTGGTTTCTAGGACAAAAATTGCAGCTCTTGGCAACTTAACACTAAGGATCCATTAACAACATTTTAAAGAGTTAGAGTCCTGCTGCTTGGGAAATAAGGAAAATAAAATTACAATCCTGTAATCCTGTTCTCCTGTATTCTCAGTTAGATGTGGTCATCTTAATTTGACTAAGTCCGTTGTGGAATGACATAGAAGAGATGACTGCATTCAAGTGATGGTTGCCAGATTATAGTGAGGAGTGTCAATGGAGTAAATTACCTCTACAGATTATTTCCAAAGATTATACTGGCTGTTAAAGCGTCCAGAATTTGATTTTGGGTGTAAGGTACCCTACCACTTAGGCCAAAGGGTAAAGGGAGAAAATGCAATTGGACATAAGGTTATAAGAGGAGACTCAATTGCTGGGACTTGAAATGTAATTTTTAGTGATTCTGCTTTAACGTCCAGTTTAGTCTGGGTCTTTCACGCATGTGCTTTCTCAATGCCTCTTTACAGGACCCATTCTGTGAAAGTCAACAGTGATAATGCAAATGTTGAAATGCTTAGATTAGAAACATTACAAAAATGAGTATTGTGTTAATGTGACTTCCCTTTTGGTAATTATAACTTAATCAGTACCAATAATCCCAGCATTAACTGTATTTGCAATTCTTACTGACACTGAAATTTGTACCTGAGACCCAACAGACCAATTTCCACTTAAGCATTTTGCATTACAGCAAGGAATTTAGTTGGGTTTCGCTCCCAGAAAGTGTAGGAACAAGAAAAGGGGCCAATTTTTTTAAAAAAAGCGGGGAGGCCCTCAGTGCATGGTGGGCAGGACCCCCTTTTCCTGAGGAAGGTGGCGGTGCAGGGCAGGCCCCGCCTGCAGACACCCGCGCAGAGAAGCATCCGTATGCACACTGATCGCCATAAACAGCTTAGCAGCTCGCCAGAAGCCCGAAGCTGCGGGGAAGTGGTGTTAATTTTATTTAATTACAGTCAGTGGTTCGTTTTTCAGCAGCGAGGTGCGGTGACATTGCCAGGACAGCGACTCCTGTCACAGCCCGGC
>NW_009596010.1:4017-10002 GCF_000690535.1 Cariama cristata | reverse complement strand
ATAGCCCTGTTTTAGCCAAACCGGGACAAGGGGCCTGAGCTTCCCCAGGCGGCTCGGCAGTGGGGATGCTCTAAGCCACCAGACTTGCTCTCAAACTGAGGCCAGGCAGACTGGAAGTGGTTCCAGCTGCTGCAGCCAGGACACCCCAGGGGAGACAGCGCAGATGGTCCATGTGAGACTTTGCTTTGAAGGACTTCTTTCTCTCGCTCTTTTGCATCGGGTCACACTCTTGCAAGTGTGGGATGGGTGATTTTTAACTGTGCCGTATCTCCTGCAGTAATGAAGGGCAGTCAGGGAACAATGGCTGGGTCCTCCTGCCAAAAAGGCATCTCAGGCTTTACAACACACCCTTACTGCCTAGAGGCGGCTCAAAAACTCCCCTCACCCCTCCACTTGTGGGCTGGTTCCCCAACTTAGTCACTCCAGGTACTGGCTGAAACCATTCAGAAGGATGTGGCATTGCTTTCACCCAGGCATCCCACATCTGGTAAAACTCCAAGCTCAGACAAGAGGTCCCAGGGCCTTTCCCCTTGAGGATGAACAGGAGCTGAGCAGTGCTATCCTCTGCATGCCCACATTCAGCAGGGTCCTGTACACCAGCAAGAGGTTAGGGTGGCCACAAGACCCTCTGGTACCCAGCAGTGTTCAGAAAGACTCGTCATGAAATGCAGGCAATGCACACCAACTGGGAGCAATGCATGGACCACTGTTTGCCAAGCTCGTGACAGAAACATATGAGGCCCTGTTTGGCCTCCATCCCCATGAATTCCTGCTTGCTGCTCCACAGACATATCCTGCAGGTTGGAGTGATCCTCCCAGCATCCCTGGGGCACCCTCCCTGCCTCCTCATGGCTGGCCTAGCTGAGGAAGGCTGGTGTTGCCATTGAGCAAGAAGGGATAGGTGATGTGTTTGGGCTGTCCACACTGCCAGGCCTTAGCGGTCTTGAAGATGTGGTCCTTGAGAACCACCCAGGTCCTAGGAGAGGCTCCCAAATAGCCAGACTGGAAGATGAGCAAACCTTAAACATATTACAGTGCCTGTGCTTCTTCTTGATGTCCCTCCCTGTCTCAGAAACTGCTGGCCACAGAGGGGCTGGAGGACCTCCCGCAGCCCATGAACCCCAACCAGGCTGGAGACCTTAATGTGGAGGGAGCTGAGAGAGAACCCCCCCACCAGACCACCCAGGAATTGGCTTCCCAGCAGCTTGCGACTGGCAATCTCTGGCTTGGAGACAGTGCTCCAGGAAAGCCCTCCTGCAAAGATGAGTGCCAGGGTTGAATTTCTGAAGGGTCATCAAAAGGGCCAAGGTTTGGGAGTGAGTGTAAGATGTCCCTGCATGGCTGGCTTTGAGGCAAGGCTCCAGATCTCATTCCCACCAGCCTAGGGACAAACAGCCCACCTCACCCTAAGGAAGACCCCATGACCCTGTGCCAGGATGACCAGGTGAGTCCAGGCCACAGCAGGCAGGAGGGATGGTGGCAGATGGGGTTCATGCAATGGGACATCCCAGGTAACGCGAATCTGCTCCCCACCATGTCTTTAAGAAAAACGAAAATGACAAGGAGGTACAAAAAACCCCAACCAAACAACAATTTATTCCTCTTATGTTCCCATTTGAAAAGGAGGAAACCACATGCACCTGCTGGGTGCCTGGCTGGGCTGGGATCCCCCTCCTGTGGCTGACACAGAGCCAGTCTGTGCCCCCGTGACATTGCTTCAGTCCAGCTGAGCATCACCACCTGCCACAAGACACATGTGCCCTACAGTGCACACTCTCACATGGGAACACCATACTCATGAAAAAATATATCTGTACATTCATTCTGTGCTTTTTGGGGAGGGCCCTACATAAATTAGAAGCTATTTTGGGGGAAAAGGCCTGTTTCTAGATACAGGCAGCCAGGTTGAAAATGCAGAGTGGCCCTATTGTCCCAAGTCCTCTCCCCTCTGAGGGCTCTCCAGAGCCAGGTGAAGCTCCACGATGTTCCCGTCTTCTCTCCGCAGGTGCCACACAGCGAGACTGCTGCACAGAGGGGCCTCACCCATCCCAAGCAGAGCAAACAGGACGGTGGGCACGTTCAGCACGATGCGAGCAGTGATGAGGGAGGACCTCATAGCTGGGACAAGGTCTGTCCGATCACAGGTGAGATGGTGATGCTGTCCCTTTGCCCAGGCACGAGGCGGGTGACAGCAGGAGACCTGCTGGGCTCTCCCTGTGGTGCCAGCTGCTACTCAAACGTCTCTTCCCCTTTGCGTTTGTCCAGGCTTTGAAACAGCAAAGTCACTGTGACTCCAGTTGGAGGTACGAATCCAGTGAGGGACATAACGGTTTACAATAACCCACCAGAGCCAAAATATTAGCTTTAAACACCTCAGTGCCGGCAGTCACCAGCATGCATGAGCATGCCCATGGAAGGGTCCAGGTTTCACAGCCTGCACGGGGCAGCAGCTTCCAGAAACAGCTGCAGGCAAAGTTTCCTGCCAAGGAGCCCAGCTCAGGGCTGGCCCCGAGGGGCTTGCCAGACCCCAGCTCATCCAGGATTCCTACAGCTCCTTGTTCCTGTTGAGCACCTCCTCCTCCTTCCAGCCACTGGAGTTCTTCCCAAACTTGTACACCAGCCGTCGCCCATCAACTCTCTCCAGGATCTCTCGTTTGTAGTAATACCTAGAGGAGATGAAGGTGGAATCAGGGCTCTCAATGCAGCCCTGAGTGCTGGGGAGCTGTTGTGGTGGATCAAGGCTGAGCCCTGGTGGGTCTGACCCAGCCCTGCGGGGCAGGTCCCCCCCTGGGGACAGGGGAAGGCACTCACCTCATAGCTCTGCTCAGCTTCTCGTAGGTCATGCTGCTGTTTTTCTTCTTCTGGCCCCAGAGCTGAGCCACTGCTTCCGAGCGCAGGAACTTGAAGACACCCTCCTGCCGGTCCTCCCACTTCATCAGCCCCTCGTTCAGCTCCGGGTGGATCAGGATGTCCCGGATAAACTCCCACAGGTGGGTACCTCTTGGGGCTGGAAGAGGAGAGCAAGCTGTGGAGGAGGGAAGATCCTGGGGGTCCCTGCACTTTGGATTTCCCTAACCCCCCCACCAAGGAGCACGGCCAGTGGACATGGCCCTTCCTCCCATCTCCCCCCCATGCAGCCACGCTAGGGGAGGCAGTCCAAGCTCCCAGGCTGGAGGGTCCACGTACAGTGCTTGCTCTTCCGGCTCTCCAGGCAGTCTCTGCTCTCCTTGCTGAGTTTTCGGGGCCGTCCTCGTTTCCGCTTGCCGTGTTTGCTGTCCCCTTTCTTGCTCCCTGCAAAGCCATCTGTGCACACAGGCAAGGGGACACGTTACCCTGTGCAGAAGAGCCCACTGGGTTGCATCTCTCCGCTCCCTGGGCACAGAGATGTCCTCCTCAGGAGCAGAAGCACAGGGAGAAGCTGGTTGGGGGTAGGGGAAGAGATCTGGGGCTGTACCTTCTTTTCAGGCCCTAGGGAACCATCCCCCTGAGAGCAAGATCTCCCCATTCCCTCCAGCCTCGTTCCACCTTCATCTGTGCCACCATGCTTAGGGCAGCACGCTGTTCATTCCCCAAACCTTGCTGCTTCCCTGCATCCCTGGTATTCCCTGTATCGTTGCCAGCTGGGATCAGTACTGAACACAGCTTTCAGTGCCCAAGATCTCTGGCTGCAGCCTTCACCTGCCAACACCTACCCCTTCCCACCAAGCTCACTGCTGCTCTGGCTATTCCAGCTCTTCCCCGGAGCCTGTACCACCACCACCGTGCTCAATGGAGAGAAACAGACCCAGGGCATACAGAAAACCAGCCCCTTCCCTCCTTCCCAGTGTGAGGATGGATGTTCAGGTGTTTTCCCTAAATCACTGCCAGATGGGATGTGCTCCATAGCTGCTGGAAGTGCCTGGGAGCAAGCCCTGCTCTCCCAGGTCCTGGCAGGAAGCAAACAACTCACCGTCAGGGAAGAGCTTTGCTTCCATGGGATCAAGGTCGAGGTCACTTCCACCGGAGTCCTGGGAGTTGGGGCTGTGGGACATCACAGGCCCTGAGAAGCAAAGGGACAGGGCTCAGACCACCAGCTGCTGGCATCTGGAGATGACTCCCCCTCCCACCCCAGGCCCCTGAAAGCAGCCCGGTGCAAGACCCAAACCCACCCTTGGCAGCGGTGCAGTTCCCCACTGATCTCCCAGATCAGCACAAATGAAAAGAGCTTTTTGCTGGGCAAAACACTGACCTGAGACATCGGAGCTGCCTGGGGACATGGCATCTGTGGTCAGGAAAGGGTTTGTGGGCTTCATGTCCTCCAGGGAGTCCTTGGCACAGGGATTTCCCAGCTCTGGAAGGGGTAGAGAAGGGAAGAAGGGGTTAGCCCTGCCTGAACCAGCACGTGGTCCCTGGGGAAAAGGCTTGGCCAGGGCCCTGCTCTTACCCAGGTGACTGGAGTCCATGAAGATCTCTTGGGAAGTTGCATCCTCTTTTTCCAGCAAGTCAATGATCCAGTTCAGTTCATCAGAAGCTGCAGGGGTCGAGGGACTGGGATTAGCGATGCCTATTTGGTATAGAGGGAATGGTACATACTGGGAGCTGAGCCCAGCCCTGCCTGGACTCTGGTCTGTTCCCCCAAGTCCCCCCCTGCACAGCCTCCCCAGTGCAACGCCTCCCAGGCAGCTTTCTGCAGTGCCCGGGAAGCAGCGGGTCCTGCGCTGGTGGGATTTCTCAGCCTCATGCTTCAAGCCGCCAGGCCTGGAGACGAAGCGGATGTTGGGACACTCACTGATCTCATGCAGGCGGTCATAGAGCTCATCCCCGAGGGGCCCAAAAATGAGGCGCATCTGGTCCCTGGTGCAGTGGCAGAGTGCATGCCCATCCATGTTGCAGCAGGAGAAGTCGATGGAGCTGGCGTCGTACTTGTTCTTCTCCACGTGGTAGCTGATCCACTCCAGCACCTGCACCTTGGTCCAGAAGTACGGGAGCTCACTGAACCACTCTGGCTTGTCTGCAAGGGATGGAGAGCGGGGTTCAGGGGCAGGGTGGCCGTGCCAGCACCGTGTGCCACGCATGGGCTGCCGGCTGTAGTTGGGCACCAGCTCTGGTCCCGTGGTGATCATGGGGGGCACAGCAGGTCCTGTGCTTGGAGGGTTACGGGACTAACAGGTGCTTAGTGTCTGCTCCCAGGTCACCTCGCTCTGCTCTGCTCCTGTCCTGGGTGTCAGCAATGACCTGACGGTCCCCCCACTGTTGGTTTTGGTGTCCTGTCCATGCCAGGTTCTGCCCTGCCCTGGTGGTGTATTCCCCATGCCATCCCACGATGGTCCCACTGGCAGAGTGGAACCTTGTCACCAGGACTGTACTTCCAAACTCCTCTCCTGGTGAGCCCTGGCAGCCCGTCCCCTGGGATGTGCAGGAGTAGGGCAATGATTCCCTCACCTGATGTGCTCCAAGAAGCAGCAACTTGTGCTACCCAGGGTCACCTACAGCAACCTTTTAGACAACACACCCCTGGGGAAACTGAGGCATGGTGGAAGCTGTTGACCTGCCCCAGTGGGACAAGGACCTTGCAATGCTCTTCCAAGCCAGCTGCACTGTCTCGCTGCCCTTGTGTGCTGGGGCAGTGAACCCCTCGGCTGACACCCCCGCTCCCCTGGTCCTACCTGTGCTCTGTGTCAAGGGCTGGCTGGTGGGGAGGCTCAGCCCCAGGGTGTTGTCGTCCCCAAGATGTCCCAGCATGTCCAAGGTTGGCTGCACCTCATCTGGCTGGTACATGGCGCTGATGTAGTTAGAGAAGATGTTGCTGATCTCGCAAGATCCCGCCATCAAGCTCTGTGCCGAGAGATGACAGTGAGCCCCAGCCCTGTGAAGGCAGGGGGATGTGAGCCCGCAGCACTCGCAGCACCCCTGGGACCGGACTGGGTGAGGCTGGGCTCCCCCTCCCTCCACCGTCGTCACCTCTCAGGTCACTTCTGCAGAAACACCCGACCAGCACCCGCCAGC
>NW_009596010.1:3335-3927 GCF_000690535.1 Cariama cristata | reverse complement strand
CAGCAGCCTGGCCTCACCAGCCCCACTGGCAGCCAGCACAAAGGGACAAGAAGCAGGTGGCTCGCAGAGAATGGTGTTGCACAGCCCCTCCGTGGGGATGGGCGTTGCAGGGCACTCAGCCATTGAGCGCTCCCCCAGCCCCATAGCACAGCACTGCTGCCCCACGGCCCGCTGCAGGGACTCCAGTGCCAGCAGCTCCAGTCGTCTCAACCAGTCACAAGAAGCACATCCCAGTAACTCTGCAGCCAGGAGGGGACCAAGCCCCTACTCGGCCCTTGTGGAAAAGCCAAATCTTGCTGTTCGTTTGACAAAACCTGGGGTCTGGAGGGGACGGGGGGCCCTCCAGGCTGCCATCTCGCTGACCCCCCGAAAGGGCTGGCAGCTGCAGTGGGAGAACAGGCGTGCAGCGAGAAAAGACCAAGCGCATCCCCCGGCGAGAGCGAAGATGCACAGGGAGGGGAGCAAAGCAGCCGTCCCGGACTGGGGGACGTCAACAGGCCCCGGACGAAAAAGCTTTGGTACCTTCTGCGACAGCAATCCTGGGAGCGGCAGCTAATCCAGTGGGCAGCGAGGGAAGATGAAGCGCGCCCTG
>NW_009596010.1:0-3269 GCF_000690535.1 Cariama cristata | reverse complement strand
TGCCCGAGTCTCCTCTTTTATAGCACGGGCGGCGTAACGCGATCTGGCCGCCCGAGGGGAATTCCAGCCCGAAACGTTCATGCTCCCAGATCCAGGTGATTTGCATAATATGAACCACCGGGTCCCAGCCCAGCGCTGCCTTGCCGGGAAATCTGGGTTGGCCAGTTTAATCATTGTCAGAGCCCTTGCCCTGCCGGTGCCCAGAGTTTCACCCACACCGGCTTCACCGGGTGTTTTCTTCGCTGCTGTTTGCCCAGCTCATGTTTGTTTGCTCGCAGCAGCAGGTTCACTCGGCTCCCCCTGCCAAGCATGGCCTGAGTGGGCCCGGGGGGCTGCGCATCCCTCCCTGGGGCTCTGCCTGTGGTAAAGGGTCCGGGAATGCTGCCCTGGGTGCCCACCCAGCTGTGTGGCATCTCCCTGCTTGGGAGGGCAGCCCAGCCCTACCGAGCGGGCACTTGCGTGGGTGCCTTGGCCATGTTTGAGGCACAGACTCAGTCTGTCCCTGATCTGGCACAGGCACAGCTTTTCCCAAGGCGGGAGGAAAGACCCAGTGACCGAGCTGGGCAGATGCTGGGAGCAGGACTCAGGTGGGGACGTGTGGTCTGCGTGGGGATGGAGCAGAGACCAGGCAGGTGCCTGAGTATTGCTGCTCTCTCTGTTAGCATGGGTTGAATTTTTGTCTAGGGGTGGTCTGGGACAGGCTGCAGCGTCGTGATGGCCCCTTCCCTGCCATTTCACAAGTGCCTGGCACGGGCAGACACGTACACTCACCAGGGGCAAGGCAGGGTTGTGGGATGCATTTGGGGAATTACCTTCTGGTGGCTCTTGCCCCTCTGGCTCTTGCACAGGGGTATTTGGGACCCTGTCTAGGTATGTTCATGCTGTTTTTAGCCCTGTGCTGGCAGAGGAGCCCTAGGCCAGTCCAAGCCAACACACTGGCACCCGTTTGCCCGCTGCTGGTACTTTGCCAAGACAGCCACATCCATGCCACACATGGGCTGGTGAAAACTCAGGGCACTGCGTGAGCAGGGCAGACCCTGGCATCACACAGCCACCTCTAGGTCCTTTCACTTCAAACTGGTGCCTGGCAGCAAACCATCTCATGTGACAAGGTGGTGACAGACTGTCGCAAACATGGATGCTCTACCTCAGCCCATGGGCCAGCGAGGGCAGGGTGGCTGTGTGCCCCATCCCCTTTGTCACGTCACCCTGCCCTGCCATGCTGTGCTGTGGCCCCAGGGCAAGCAGGGCCAGCGTGCCAGCCAGGAGGCACAGGGTCACACCAGCTGATCACCTGCCCCAGCTTCATTCCTCCACGGCACAGTCACGAGTGCTGTGTGCTGCCAGGTCCTTTTGTTTCCTGGGCACAGCATCCCACAGCGCACAGGGACATCCCCACGCCCAAAAGCAACCCCTGCCATTGCTGCCATGGGGCAAGCCAAGACCACTGGGGAAAGGACCGGTGCTGGGAAGACATAGAGCCTTGAGCCTGCATTTAGTTGGGGGCTGAGCCCAGGGCTCCACTGTGCCCAGGGATCTGGCCGCCTGGCTGGGCTTCCAGTGCTTGTGGTTAGAAATCTGTCCCTGGGGAAGCTTTTTCCACTCACTGCTGAAATGCAGGTGTCTCTGGAGCAGAGTGGGATGTGACAGCTGTGTGCCGTGCCCTGGGCCACAGGCCAAGGGATGATGGAGGGAGCATGTAGCATTTAGGAATTTCCTGCACAAGCCCTGCACAGCTCACCCGTGGCTCTCCTCCACCCCAGGGGATCTGATCAGGTGCCTGATGGGGCTTTCTGGCATGGACCACATTGAGCATCCACTTTCCCAGATCTCCCTTCTCTGCAGACCCACAGCAGACTCCAGGGAAGCGCTGCAGTCAGTCCATGCACCCACACTATGCCGCCGATGGGAGAGGTGCCCTCAGTGGGTGACAGCCCCCAGCGCCCCTTACGTGTGCCTGACATGCTGGGACCCCTCTGGGTCCTCCTGGGGCCCAGCTTGTCCCTTTCCTTCTCCTTGTGTTTGGGAGCCAGGAGACCAGCAGACCTGATCAATCCTCCCCAACACCCTGCAGGCACCTTCTGGCTTTACTGACCTGAAGAAATGGCCTTCCTTCCCATCTGCCCAACTGATGTGCCGCAACCCAAGCCCTATAATGGGCCATGGGGAGAAAAAAAAAAAAAAAAATCACGGTGGGGAACACTCCCTGGAGATGCTGAGGCACTGTATGGGAGCATGGGCAAGCATAAGCCTTTCCTGGAGTGTCCCCATGCCCTCCCCAGAGCCACAGGGCAGCAGCAAGCTGCTGGATGGTGCCCATGGGACCTTCCACTGCTAAGGAGCAGCCGCAGCACTGATGGGCTCAGGGGAACTCCTCCTTGAGCCTGAGGATGGGCATGAGGCTGCCACAATGTCATTGCCAGATCCAGTGGCTTCCAGAGATGTGTCCCTGCTGTGCCCTTGCTGCTGGTCCCAGCTCGCAGGGCACCTTAAGGCATGTGGGGAACATGGCACAGGGTGCTGCCAGCCCAGGCTTGGTGTCTTGCTGCAGTGAGAAAGAGATGGTCAGGAGTTTGGAGTGAGCTGGTGATGTCAGGGCCAGCAAGAAAAGGTATCTGTGGTGCAGTGAGTGGCTGGGACACCAGGTGGGAGGAGGATGCGACCGATGTCACCTACCTTGCCAGGAGAAATTAGGCTTATGATAGCCCCACATTTTTTGCCCCACAGATCCTGTTTGCCCTGGCATCGCTGTGGGTATGGAGGGTCACACCGAGATAAGCCATGACACGGGCTGAAGGTGATGCAGGACATGGTGCTGGGGACGACCAGTATGGCTCTGGGGACTGGTATGGCTCTGGGGACCACCAGCCCTCCAGAGACACTGTCAGGGCTGGGTGGGCACCACTCTCAGGACGAGCACTACAAGCTGTGTTTTGAGCTCAGGGCCAGGGGCCCCCCAGCTCTCTGTGCCCCGCACAGGGTGCAGGACCTGTGCCAGGAGGAACCGCAGCCGGGGTGGTCAGTGCCGTCACAGCCCATGGCTGGCGGCTCCCGCTCAGCTGCTCCGTCCGACCAGTTCAACCAGTGCTGGCTGGCTGGGAAAGAGAAAGTGGAGGTTGCTGGGGCTGAGGCCCTGCCCTGCGGAGTTGGGGGGTACAGCTTGCTGCCCCCCCTCCCCACCCTGCAGCACCTGGGGCTGGGGCAGGCTGGCTGCCCTGTGTCTTGGCACAGGCTGATGCCATCACCGGTCACCTCTGGGCACTCAGCGG
>NW_009596009.1:0-634 GCF_000690535.1 Cariama cristata | reverse complement strand
GATTCTATGATTCTATGATTCTATGGATCCTTTAAATAAATAAATAAAAAAGTGTTTGCATGCTCACCTGTTTCTTCTCTGTCATCTACATGGTGTTCCATTGTGCCCAAAAGTTATACGTCTCAAAAGCCTGCCAAAATAATTTATTTCCCTAACTTCCACCAAGATTTCTTCAACCTTAAAGCTGCCAAGTAATCCTGTTCTCAGTATTAGATAAATGAGGTGAGGTGGGAATAGTTTTGATAACACAGGCTAGCTGGAATCCTGCCAGGCTTTCACCCTGGTTGTACAGCTGCCGTACATGAACGCAGCAAGGAGCAGACCCTGTGTCAGAGTCACTAAAGCAGACAAAACACTTAAAAGACATTAGCTACTGTGCATTGGCAGCAGCGTAAAGAGCTGTGACAGATGTGTGCAGGGGAGGAGGGATGTTCCCGAGCAAGGACAGTTGCCAGATTTGCTCACACGTGGTGGTAGATATGGTATAAATACTATAGACATCTAGATATCTATATGGATGTGGATATCAACATAAAACACAGCTTGGCTACTGCAGGCCTCACTCCACTGCCTGAGGGCTGAGGAGAAGAGCTGTCCCCCCTGTCATGGTGACACCCAGCTCTGATGTACTTGC
>NW_009596008.1:0-2059 GCF_000690535.1 Cariama cristata | reverse complement strand
TTTTTTTTTCATTGCGGACCCCTTGGCCTGTGAAAGCAGTTGGGAACCATTGCAGCCAGGGTGCTCGCTGCCTTAGCTACTAGCCATGACATGACTTTTTGCCGAGGGCTGATGTGGCCTTTCTGTATGGACTGCAGTAAAGCCGAGGATGTCAGGGAGCCTGTGTTAGGCTGCTCCTGGGCAGAGGGTCCGGGCTGCCACCAAAGCCCTGCTGAGCAGAGGCACGGCCGGAGCTGACTGCGAAGCCCACCCCAGCCTCTCCACCCCCTGTCCCATCGGGCGAGCAGCATCCCCTCGGGGTCACCCTGTCCCGCTGGGAGAGGTGAGCAGGGCACCCACTATCTCCCCACTGCCAGAGCCTGTGTTTCGCCTTGATAGCTCCTTCCAGCCCAATAGCTCCTTGTGTTGTGGCAGTTCCTTTGGTCCCAGCCCTTGTCTCCATGATGGGACAACAGTGTGGATGAATGAGTGGGTCCAGCAGGCAGGCAGGCTCTGGGTATTTCCCAGCAGTAAAGCTGCCGGTTAAAGCAGTATGTTTAATAGTTATTGCAAGCCTGGAGGCTGTTTAACCTGCGTGGAGGACACAAGCTAGAGGCACCACATGGCTTACCAGCACTGGGCTGCGGCTGGGTTGGAGGAGGGCATGTGCAAAATATTGGGGAGCACTGCAGATTTCTTTCACTAGAGCTTTTTTGGCTCTAAGTGAGCCAAGCCAGAGCTCAGCCCCTTCCAGCGCCCGCAGCCCTCCCGGGGAGCTGCCGGTGGGGGCTCTGCGGGCGGCTGGGCAGCAGGTCGGTGCTGGGGAGAGGAAAGCCCAGGTAACACGCACGAGAAATTAGGGCTTTCACAAGATGCCATGATGAACTGCAGCCGTGCTCTGCCTACGCCCACAGCGTGCTGCAGAGGCAGTTACCCAGCTCGGTCCCATGGCCTCTGCGATGGCAGAGGGTCCGCGCCGAGGGCCAGCGCAGGGCCGTCAGTGCTGCAGGCACACAGGGCCACAGCTCCCCGCCTTCAAACACTGTGTCGTCGTACAGCGGGATCATATGGTGCGTCTTGCACCAGTCATCAAGTGACTCCAAAAATCAGAACATGAAAGTGCTTTGGCAATGCCAAAAGCAAAAGGTCAGGAAAAAAATTTTCCCCTCCTCTTACTCCATAAAAGTTCAATATTGTGCAGATGATCTGAAATTTTTTGAAGTGCTCAAGGCTGACTGTGGGACTTAAGTGTTTTACATTGGGTACAGGGATCTTCTGCTTCTAAAATAGATGAGACACTTCACAGGGGAGCCTTTAGACTTTCCAGACAAGAGATAACAGCAGAAACCTGATACTGTTGGAGGCTGGCTGCAGGAACTGCAATTGCTAATGGCTAGTCTGGATGTTCTGACACCCTTTGTACTTAAAAGTATGTGGTTTTTTCCACGACAGGTGAAGGGAAGCTGAACTTTAAAGGCTTACCTTGCTGTAGCAGGAGGCCTCCAGGTAGAAGTCCAGCTTGACTTCCAAGCAGGACTGGGCAGAGGTTGGGGTAGTCCTACCCCCTCCCAATTTTGTAGTTTTGCACTTTTTCCTTTTTGAAGGTTCAAAGATCTTCTCATCCACTTGCAGAGAGTTAATTTTCCAAAGGCCTTTAGTGCTTTGCCTGGGTGCCTTCGAGACTTACCTGCGCAGGCACGACAGGCTGGCATTTTTGTTTTGTCCGGCAGGACGGAGCCTGCCCGGGTTGGCAAGCCGCAGCAGGAACCTTTCTGGGGTGCTGGTCTCAGCAAAGCCAGGCTTCACCCTCTTGCCTGAGCCGGGGTTTGCAGTGGCTGGGTGTTTGAGCCTCTTGGCTAGGACAGGAACACAGGGCAGGAACAATCCAGCACTGCCCTGACACAATGAGTGTTTATAAATGAACACTGGGCTCGTATTTCCATTCCCACCGGTCACCTATGTCAGCTCACTTCTCGGTGACGCCAGAGAACAACTAAACGAGGAGAGTGTTTTGTTTGTATTGCACAGCAGCCGAAGCAGCAGCCGAGTGCCGGCATCACAAGGCTTTAAACACCTCCGC
>NW_009596007.1:0-823 GCF_000690535.1 Cariama cristata | reverse complement strand
TATATTATTTATTATTTTATTTTTCCTAATATTATACTATCTTTCCTAAGAATCATAAGTAACAGAAGCTGCTAAAACAGACAATTCATAAAGCAAGTCTGGTTTATGGATAACTGTACAAGAAATTAACCACCAGTTGCCGTTATGTTCCAGTGAAGCGTAATTCTGTACCTCATACCACAAAGCAGCAAAGAACTCAGTTTCGAGTGACACATAAGCAACAGCATTGTATCTCCATTTCAGATTAGATTTCAAGAAATCATACCTACACTATTAATAACAATCAGGTTAATTCATTTGAAGGCAATTCAACCGTGTCTATAGAAACAGTGTTAGATTTAGATATTTCTATGCACGTATGTATTTATGACAGCTTTTCCTTCTGATGTTGTCCAAGAATAGCCAGGTGCAGCAAACATCTGACTGAAAGCTAGAACTGGTACAGCTTCCAGTCGGGGATGTTTACAGCAACAGACTACTATACATCACTGCAACTGTCTTACACTGCAAAGCAGCCGGTCACCTTTAGAGGAGGGGAAATAAAAAAAAAGAAAAGATTTAAGACATGCTTCTGAAACATTCCAACCAATTACTGTTCAGCTAATTCTGAAGAAAACCTTATTCTCACTTTCAGTAAGAAAAATACAGTTCCAGATTCTCAACTTAGATAAAATTTTAAGTTTCTGAATGCAACATCTAGCATACAAATTCTCAATTTTTAATATACATTTTAAGATCTCTTTAGGTTCAAATGTATTTATTTGTATTTATATACAGTTTATTTTGTGTTTATTTATAAATATATTTCATTTATACATTTAAA
>NW_009596006.1:294-31372 GCF_000690535.1 Cariama cristata | reverse complement strand
GGGACGGGGGTAGTCAGCGCTCGTACCCGGCGCCTGCGGAGGGCGCGGGGGGGAGGGGGTGTCCCTGCTCAGGCAGTCCCGCCAGCCCTCCGGGCGCGTTCGCGTGTAGGCAGGGATGCACAGGAGCCCCCTGCCTAGCAGGCTCCAGGCAAACGCCAAGCGAAGGGAGCAACTCCGTTTTGTGGCACTCCGCGTCCGAGGAGCCTTTGTACGTGGATGCCAGTGTGATTTTTTTCAAAACATTGGCTTAAAATTGCGGTTGATGCTGCTCACGCATGTGTTGGAAATTGCATGCTCACGTACGTGTTGGAAATAAAAATGGCGCGTTGTTTCCTACAGGTTGATTCCAGCGATGCGGTGTCTCACAGACCCTGCAAGGGGCTGACAGTAACAGCCCGCGCTGTGCGTTTCTGGATGTTCTGGTAAGGCCTGTCTCCGTCAGCAACTTTCCTGTCTGAAAAATCACAATACATTCTTTATGGTGCATTTGCCACATGGCTGCATTAGTGCAGAAGTATATTTGGATGAGGTTTGGAGATTAAATAATTGATTTCTTCTTGAACAGGATTAATAATTCTCCTCTAGTTGTAGCATAACTTGTAGGAGTAACCAACAAACAGCCCCGAGCTTTAATTTCAGTATTGTCAGTCGCTTGTTTCAGCCAACTTTTTCAGCCAAGTAGTGGCTTGAATTGAGCACCTAAATCCACACCAAAGGACCTATATCAAACTTAGTAGGAGCTGCGGGTGCTGTGAATTTGTGAAGAAGGAAACTGGATAAATGGTCTGCTATAAGTGTGTATAGGGATATAACTCTATGCAGCCTGTTGGTGACTATTACTGCCAACCTGTTGGTGCCAAACTTCTTCCCCCTCCGTAGAGGGGGATAATTGTATCCCTTATCTCCAGCTGCTCATACCAAAAGTTATTTGGCTGGTATTTATGAACACACAAAATATTGTTCAAATATTACATATATTCCTTCACGTTTTTTTAAAAAAATAAAAATATATGCTTCCTACCCAAGCCCCACTCAGCTTCCCAGGTAAGCCACGAGGAGGTCTCTGCTAGGCACTGAACAAACAGACGACTACAAATAAATTTAGCAAAACTCATCACCCAGACATTATCCGGTTGGAAGCCAGCCTCAGTCAATACTAGAAAGACTAGATTTGAACTTGAAAGGTTAAAAAAAACAATTCCCTGGGAAAACACATTATTGACTTAATTGCTCTACACACAGGCTGTGTGTAGACACAATATTTCTGAAATGGAAAGGCCAATAACACTTTCATATTTGAGAATGGGATGGAGACTGGATGTATTAGATGATGCAAAAACATGGCTGCAATAAGACAGCAGCCTTGAAAAGTTTTGTCAAAAAATGCCTAGTTTTCTTAATTTCAATACTGACACCTCCAGAAATCTATTTGTGGTTAATTCCTTACTATTCTCTAGAAGAAAGATCATCTTTACCCTCATCTGGAAAGATATATGTTTCAGATGTCTTTTCTAAGGACATTCTTTTATCTACTGCTATACTGAATTTGGATGTCAGTTCTAAGTTTCTGTGTAACATCACTTTGCTTGCGTCAGCTTGGCGTTAATTGTGAATTATGTCTTACTCATTGTGCTGAGCACGAAGAACTGCATGGGTTTCTGCATGAGCACGCTGTCATAGTTTGAGATGTAGGCAGAACAAGCCCGGGATAAAGCTCTCCCCATCTTTCAGACAGGCCTGGCTGGTTCCCTTTATTCCCTCGTGGTAAACCATTGGGTATTTCTGCCGCTGCTGTTCAATTTGCATCACACCTTCTGTTGCCAGGCTTTCTGCAGCCTTAAAAGACCCCTTGAACTTGAGTGTAAGGCTAGCTCTTTCTATACTTAGACTAAAGAAGTGTCTGTTTTCCCACCCGCTTTGGAATGCAAAGAGGTAGGATTGAAAGCTGGACTGAAGGTGCTGGGAGCACATACTTTGTGTCCTTTTTTGTTACTTTTTAGTTCTTGAGGGGAATAGGGGCAGGACACCCAGGACTCAGAATCCAGAGGCTAACTTTTGTGGGGACAGCTGCCTAACTGTGTCCACAATGCTAAATAAAAAGTCGAACATGGTGTATGTAAAGCACTGGGAGAATTGTTCCGTGGCAGAAGCCACACAAGATCTCCCTGTAAACTGGAGAAAAATTGTAAAAGAGAAAAAATACTGTCAGTATTTGGGATTGGTTTAATGCTACCAGTTATGAGATTTACAGCCCTGAACTCTGGAAAAAAGAAGGGGCAGTGTGCTGTTCTTCGAAACCAGACCAGGGAGTCATCCTTTTCTTCAGAAAGGGTATATCTATCAGCATTTTATGTAACAGCCTCATGGTTAGCAGTTCCCATGGGCTTTGAGAGGTCCAAATTCCAGTTCCCTCTCTGCTTGTGAAGACTTATAGCACTCCGCCCTCACGTTGGGACCCTAATTGTTATGCATGCTCTTGCCTTCTCTCTCCAGCCTCATTCATATTCTTATTATTTATTATTATGCTCTACACAATGGGAAAGCTCAGCAAGAGGAAATGAGAATGGAGCACTCCTCCATCCCTTCCAAATCCCAGACAAATTTACAGCCTGGCCTTGTGCAAACTGTGCCGTGTTCAGAGGCTGGAGATGTGGCCATAAATCCTGTGGGGATCATCCCAGGCCGCCCCATTTTGGTTTTGTGCCCTCTGCCAAAGGATTGTAGGTAAAACAGCAGTGACACCTGCTTCATCCATGCTTTGAATCAACTGTCAGAGTTTGTGTAGGAGCTGATCTGCTAAATGTGCTATGCAAACACTTGCCAGACAAAGCCCTTCTAAGCCGAGTAGAGAGAAGAAACCTAGGAAGCTTCTATGTAAAAACCTAAACGTTGGCATCCATTGATGCCTTAGGGCCTCCAGTATGTTGTGACAGCAGAATGAGGTTATTGCAAGTTAAAAGTTTTTGCTTTGGTGTCTAAATCTCATGTAATTTTTGTGCTGTATGCCAGCATTCTTTTGCAGATCTGTGTAATGCAGATCTGAATTTGCAGAGCAAGCCAAAGCAGTCCTGTGGAAAAGCAAGTTCCTAGGTTTTGACGAGTCTCGTGGTTACCTATAAGAACAAGAAGTGAATGTTATTGAGAAATCAGCCAAAACACATCTTTGGCACCACAGCTGTCATTTGCTTCTCACCTCTTGTTCAGTGGTGTTGTATTAGTCAAATTTCAACATACTTGCTGCCTTATCCAGAAACGTGAGCATTTCTGGCAAGAAACTTGCACCTATGAGGATTATATAAGTCATTCTTTTATTAAATTATGATAAAAGTATGATAAATTTGGTTATAATAATATAAATTACAGTGCAGATAAAAATACTATTAATGATATATCTATCCTCATAAAATATAGAATATATAAATATAATGGAAATTGTAATAACTTTAAATTATAACTAATAATGAGTAACACTTCCCCAGAGCCTTCTCTCTACTGATGTCAAAATGGTTTGCTGAAGATTATTTAATCCTCCAAATATCCTGATTTTGCAAGTCAGAGAGAGGTCAGTACCTTACCCAAGGTGAGTGGGAAAGCTTGATGTAGCAGCTGGAAGTCCTGACTCCGTAGCAGATGCTTTAACCATGCTGTCCTATCTTCACCTCATATTGCCTGTCGATACTTAGATAACGAAGGGCTTAATGGTGCAATTTCATGAGGTGCATAAACAACTCTGCTGTGGGTCTGGGGTAGAAGCAGCGAGAAGGGCACCGGGAAGAGGGAGTCCAGGGCTCTTTGACTGTGACTTCGGGCAGGGTCGCTGTCAGCCTTCAGGTGGGGTTGCTTTCCTCCTCCAGTTTGCTGTTTTCCGAGAGGAGTCTGTTCGCTCACCACCTAGCAGCTCGCCACTTACTGGATGCCAGGGAACACCCAAGAAGAGCTCTGCCAGTGCTGGTGCTGACTGTTTTGAAGAACCAGGTGAAAGCTGGCTTCTTCAAAGCCTTGTTCAAAGTGGGCCAAGTTCCCAGAGGGGAACGGGCCAGAGTGGCTAAACTTCTGTAAACAAAAAAAAATTAGAGAACCAGAGCCTGGAAGGATCTTTGGGCCCTGCAGTAAGAAGGGCTCCGCTTGCAACACAAAATTAGTAGGCAGACAACTAACCTGCAGAAAAAAAAAAGTTACTGCAGTCTCAATTAAGCAGCTATTGGTCATGTCATTAGGTTGACAAGTATCCAGGCTATGCAGAGAACACTCAGAAATCCTCTTGCATAGGACAGGCCCAAGCTGTTTCTCAGACCACAATAAAATAGACGTCACCATCCTTCTCCCTTGTTCACACAGCTAACCACAGAGAAAAAGCTGCTCTGGAAATGTTTCCCTCAGTCCTCCTTCTCCAAGCAACTGCTGAGGCTCAGATAAGCTGCCTCTTGAGGGGTTTTGCCTTATGTTCACTCATCTTCTTTAGAGGGTAGTTTCTTCAGGGCAGGAGGAATGTCTTATCTGACTATGTAGATTTATGGTGTGCCATCAACATATAATAATATAGGGATGATGAACTGGAACAGCTCAAGTAGAAGTCACTGGACAGGTGGCTTGGTTTTAGTAGTTAACTTGTAGGTATTTCAAAACTTTGGCAGGTTTCAATGACGCTGTTTGTACCATATGTTATTTACATGGCTTTATGGCCAAGAATGAGAGCAACAGCCTTGTAAAGAAATGAGATCTGACTCAGTCAGTGGTGGAGACACGTCCAGTATCATTATAGGATCCAAATGATGGGCTATTTTTGTAATGCTTAGGACTGCTCTGATTCCTGAACCCTGTATTTTCATCCCAAAGCACTCAGGCATTCTTTGCCCTTGTCCTTCCTTTCTCTCTCCCCTCACTGCCAAGGGATGGAGACAAGGCTCCTTTTCAGTCAGTCAGTGAGCACTTTATTTTCAAGACGATTTAGTGCTGTCAGGAGAGTGTGACAGTTCTCAAGACGAATGTTTTCTGTCCAAGAGGAAGACAGTGCAGGGAGCAGGACAGGTATTTCATGATTTCCATCCCCATTTTCCTACTGGGGCTCTCGGCAAGCAGCCTTGCTCCGTGCAGCTGGAGAAGACAGGGAATGCCAGTGGGGCTGCTGGAGGGCCCTAAGCCCCTTGGCTGGGAGGAGGTAGGCAGAGGTGGCCATCAGGTTCTGAGGAGGCAAAAGGACTGCTGAAGGGCTGCCTTGTCCCCTAATTGAAAAAAAGGAGGGGGAAGAAGACACAAAAACCTCCCCTTTGCCCCCTAGGTTCTGCCTTGCTGAGAAAGCTACCTTCACAGGTGATTCTCCGTGCCCCTGCTCACACTGCTTGCCCGTTCCCTGTCACCCAGAGAGGGGCTGCTTTGGGGAAGGAAGGGTGAACGGTGTCGAACCATGGGGGGTGATTTATTTTCTCTGCGGGTCTGCAGGGGAGAGAGCAACAGAGGCCTGGGAGGCCAGCATTGGTAGCAAAGCTTAAGGGTCAAGCATTTCTTGTGTCCTGCTATTATCTATCCAGAACAGACTGCAGTGGCTCTGGACAGGGTGTTTGTGGCTCGTGCTATATCGCTCTATGGCATTGACTATACAGGACTGAACTCAAATAGGAGGTGGGTGCAGGCCCACCAGTGCTGGGGTTATCTCTAGTAATTATTTGGAGAAAAGATAGCAAGTCTACTCTTCAGGCATTTTAGATGGTACTCACCTGGATTTCTCTTCCCAGGGATGTGAGGCATATCACAGCCTCATCATCTTTCATCAGGGTTTGCCCCTGCCCTCCACACACATGTGCTCAGCGGGCTGAATAACGTGCTTTTCTCTCCAACTGAGGGAGAAGCAGCATTGCAAATATGTTCTCACAAACTGGAAATTTACATATAGGTAGATGGAATTTTTTTTCTCTCTTTAGGTTATGAAAGAAAATAAATAAAACTAGGTGTTATTCTCTAGATGAGGCAGTAACAAGCCCCAACAAGCCTAAGTTACAAATATGTTCATCACTGACAGAGGATTGCCAGAAAAAGTTGTGCAGCACACCACGCGTATGCCACCGCACCACGCTCGGCTGTGGCTCATGCCATCCACTGCTCCCTCCCAACTTTGCCACATGGGTGCCAAGTGGGTACCGGGTGCTTTGGAAAATTGGAAACAAGCCTATGGGGGTGGAGTGCATTGAGAGAAGGACAGTGCCAGGTGGAGAAGCTGCGGATAGAAGCACTAAATGGAAGAAAGTGATACCAGTCCTTGTCTTTGGATAGCCTGTGGGACAGCGCAGGGCAAGGACAGGCACCTTGCCCTTGCCAACTTAGCAATTAATGTAGTAAAACATTCACAATATCAGGCTTGCCTGTTCAAATTTTGTTGCACAACAGTGTTTTTTATGGGTATCGAGCAAAGCCATCTTGGATGAGATGAAGCTGAAGAGTGCAGCAGTCTGATGAGCAGCTGTGTGCCTCAAGAATATGGTATTTCTGTTTCTCCCTAGATCTGTGAGACTCAGTTAAACATTATTCAGTCTGTAATTCTTCTTCATCTCTAGGCTAGACAGATCAGTTGTTTCTGCTCATTGTAAATTGTATTTGCTTGCATAGTTTGGCGAGTGCTTTGCCCTCTCCTCTCACCTCCTGATTGATTACACGTACCTCCATCGATCCCACACAGGCATAGTGGAAAGGCTCAGTTCTTTGCAGCTTCCAGCCAGGATTCACTTTAGAGATAATAACTAGCAAAGTCATTCACCCTCTGGGTAAACATGCCAAATTAATTTTGAAGCTAGGCAAACAGAAACAAGTCCTTTGCCTGCATTTAGCCACTCTAAAGAGCCTTTTACGAAGGACAGAAGGGTTATCTGGAACAGTTTGTGCAGAGTTGTTCTAAACGGGAAGGCGGGCCGGCGGCAGAGAATATGGGAGAAATAGGGCTATTTCTGAACACTTTACTGGAACTAAGAATTAACACTAGTTATCACAGGTTGCTCTGCTGGCTAATGGTAAATTGTGCTGCCGGACTCAGCCATTGCCTCCAGCTTTTGGCACAGCATTGCCATGTGTCACATAGCTGGGGAGCAGTGAGCCCCAGCCTGAAATCGTCCCCAAGACACCATGTTTTCTTTCACTGCCCTGAGAGCCAGTCCTTGTTCTGGCTTCCTGGCATCTTGCCTCGCTGTTCCAAAATGCAGCAAGGTGTGGGAGCGAGACAGGGAAAGCTGTGGGGTTTTTCTGAGTGCCTGTGTGACAACTGGACAAACTCATAAGCTCCATCCACTTTCCTGAAAGTGATTAGCAGATAGCCCTGACAATTTACCTCTAGCAGTCAGTCTAGGAGGAAAGCAGGATCACTGCTACCTTTGGATACCAACTGACCCTTTTTCTGGTTTGCTGTGGCTATTTATCCAATTCCTGAGGTCAATTGGGAAGGACTGCATAATCTGACCTCTAATATCTACATCTGTGTCTGCATACCCAGGGAGAGAGATCGGTTAGTGGCAGAACATCCCGACTGACACGTACTCAAGTGCAGCAAAGAGGGAGACGCCAGCAGTTAATACAAGCCTCTGGAAGGAATGAATGATCAAGAGATGGTCCAGACATCCAGGTTAAGCCCTTCATTTGACCCTGAGCAAATTATTCAACTCTGATCTGTAAAACAGGGCTAACGGCATTCTTCTGCTCTGTCGTGCTCTTGAAGCCCGATGCCTAAAGAAGTGCTTGGAAAGCCTCAGTGGAAGCACAGCAGAGTAATTTCAACATGCTCTGTAGCTGTGCACAGGGAAAAAGAGCTTGCCTTCAGGCACAGCGGTGCCAAGAACCAGCAGCACAGGTTCACTCTCCCATCAACTCCCAGACGCTTCCAAGAAGATTTCTAGCCTAGAGGAGCCCAGGGTGGGAGCACAAAGATGTCCCTTTCCTTCAGCAGTCCCACTAGATACAGTATCTAACGACAAAGCCTGGACAGTGACTACATCCTCTGCCATCCACTCCACGAACTTGCAACCGTCACTTCAGTTTAACTGGTGGCCTGCTTTCAAAGCATAGGAAACATAGTTCCTTTCCTGGAAGACTTATGTTCTCGCTGTTCTTCTCTGCAGCAGCACTCCTGTTTTGTGACAGCACTAAAAAGCGTGTGCACACACCGTGGTAGCAAAGAAGATGATGTAACCCTTTACATGCTAAGTGCCTTTGCTGTTGCTTTATGTCCCCCGCTACCCCTCATTTTCCCATCCTGTTTAAGTCTTTAAAGCTACAGCTGCACTGCCATAACAAGCCTGGCTAGAGAAGCCAGCACCCCACTCCTCTTTTGTAAACCTAACGCATGCCTCTGGTACGTTTGGTTTTTTGTTAGCCTTGTACTCTTCCCTAGGCTGAGCAGCCACAGCTCAGAGCCTCTACAGCTAAACACATTTGCTGGATTTCTGTTCCCCATTAGTTTTCTGCACAACCTGGAGTCTGAATTGGCAGCATGAGTTGTTGCCTGAAATCATTCAGTGCGTTTGCCATTTCAGTTCTAACTTGCCCACCCAAATCACATAGAGACAGAAATCAGATTATTTTTTTTTTCCTTATTAAAGAAGAAAGTCAAACAGTTTTCATGCCTCTTGAAACCTGCATAGAACACTCTGGAAGACTAACTATTAGCACAATATTTGGAGAACAAAAATAGCTTAAATTTGAACTTCCCGGAATATCACAAAGGCCATATTTGGTAGGGACTTACAGAGAGGGCATGTCTTTTCTGGCATGATGAAGGGGTAAGACATTCCTGTTGGAATAACTCTGTTAACACTACTGGGATTTCATTACTACTATCTGTTGGTACATCAACGCTGTGGATAGGTAGCTTTAAAAATAATCCTGAATACCTACCTTCAGCTCCAGGGATCTTGCTTGTCATACGCCAGTTTTGAAGGCAGGCTCCAATTCTTTCATAAATAGATGCAGCTCTGCCAAGTCAGGGAGAATTGTCATTGCTTATATTTAGTGTTGTAAAGACTGAAGATGGCATGGCTTAAGTTAAAAGGTTGGATCAGTTTCCCACACTTGCTCTCACACTTTTTGCATTTTTCCTAGTCTGCTTAACTGCAGTTAGCTGTGGCATTACTCGCATTTTATACCAGGGTGAGCAAGGTCTCCCTGAAATCATAGAAACCAATGATATAGGAGAAAATAGGCCTAATGCTTTTCCGACTCTTCCCCCTTCTGATTCTTCAGGCCCCCTTCTGATTCTTCAGGCCCTGCAAGGCAGTTTGGGAGTGACAGGCTTCACACCATTTATTTCTGCACAGACCTAGTCCTGAGTCGCCCTTGGGAGCTGTCACTTAGTTCAGGCTGCATTTGATAGGACTTGAACAGTTCCCAGTTCTGGAAAACTTCCATTCCAACTACTTGGCCCTGTACCTGTCTCGGGTTTCTGTATCAAGGAGTTTAGCTAGTTCCACTTCAAAGTCTCTGTTTATTTATATCTTTTTAATACTGAGCCATAAATAGTGCTGAGCACTGACACCGCCCAAACTGTGCTCTTGGGCACCTGTCAAACATACGTGTTGCACAAAGGAGAAGGTAACAGTTCATATTCACTTAACTCCTTGAGCGCTCAGGGCAAGTATCTTGAATTGAGAATGGGAAAAGATGGGTGCTAGCAAACCTGCAGCAAAGGGAAGATGTAAAAGAAACAGTAGTGACTTGTGTGATCACATTTGATGCCCTGATCTGAGGTGGGCAGATCTTTCTTACGTAACCAAGCTTAAACCCAGCATTTATTCTCTTACTCTTGCTCTGTTTCCCATTTGTAGAATGGGAACAGCTCACTTCACTTTACTGGGGGCAGAGGAAGCAAGGATAAATTCAATGAGCGATGCAAGAGTGTGTTAAGGGGCATATGAACAGTGTGGTAGGAGAAGTTCTGGCAAAGACACCACATTTATCCAGGCTGCTTTCTTATAAAACAACTGAGTTCAAGAAAACTAGATAGCCCCTGGTCCTCCTGAGGGTGCAGACACCACCATCTACCTGGACTCTAGATTCCCCAGTGCTGAGAGCTGGAATGACAGCAGTGTGCTCTTTTTTTTCTCCAGATTTGCAAGACCTGCTGGGACAGAACAGGAGACTGCAAGCAAGAGGAGGAATGACAAAGCAGTAAGTGTAATTATTCCTTTGCTTCTTGAATATGCTTAGAAGAAAATCTAATTTAGCCATGTCTGGAGGAGCTCCTGACTTATGCTCAGGGTTTGTAGGACTGAAACTAGGGCTGAATGCTTAAAAAAAAGAAAAAATAGGGAGGACCCAAATAAAATGGAGTGTGCAATGTAACAGCAGCACCTTACCCAGAGCTGCAGTGCTGAACATAGCATCACATTGAAACCTGCTGTTTTTAAATGGATTCTGGTACAGTGTGAGCTCACTCTCACTCAAAGCCTCTCCCATGCTGTGCCAAAACTGCAGCTGTCCTGGGGTGTGGGGTGCCTGCTTTCTCCCTGCCAAGAGGGAGACTCCAGGGCCTTCAGCCTCACTGAAAAACAAAGGGCACACAGCGGAGTACTTTAAAACGGTTGGTACTTCTCCATATAGACTTACTGCCCTCCCGTGGCTGCCAAGGAGCATCTCTAGTGCAGAAACAGGGAGACCAGGGACCGAAGGAAACAATAAAGAAAAATAACTATATATTCAGTTTAAACCAAAACACAATTGTTACAAGGAAGAGGAAGGCAAACACACTGTGTGATTATACCTAGGAAGGCAAGAACAAAGCGGAGAAATTTACTGGTTTGGGAGCAGCAGGGAGATCTCCAAATACTTTGTTTTGCAAGGACAGTGGGCCTTGAGCTATTCTTCACCACAGTCACATCAGCAAGTGCCATTTACTCAAAGAGAGATGGTCCATCTAACTTTGCCCGATTGCCCCATGGAGAAGACTTCGCTGGCAACCGGTGCAGAGAAGGTATGGGAGAGCAGACCACTGCTCCTTTTCCTGACTGTGGTAGGCGTGTGCTATGACCTTGCTGTATCTACTAACCCTCGTTGGCCCAGCTTCAGCAGTGTTTATAAAGCTCTTGCTGAGACACCTCATAGTGCAAACGTGTTCTTTTCTCTCTGTCAACAAGAAAGATGGCGTTTCTAGTACAGACTGACTCCTTTCTGAGGGACTTCCCTTAAGAGCCTGAAGTTAAGTTTTATGGATGAGACCTTGAGTATCCGATGAGAGCTGCTGTGGAAGCACTGCATGGTTCTGCAAGGACTGTCCCATTTCTTGTACTTATCTTTATGACTGTGCTGCTTCTTGTGCACTCTCTGTGGGCAAAATGCATCTCCAGTCTTTGATGCACAGTAGACACTTTCAACAAAACAACCCCGAAACAATCAAAGCCAAAAGCAACAACAAAGTGACAAGACGAAACACAGCAATAAGTACAAGCAGCAACCACGTGGTCACAAGGTGACAACGCCAAACTGGTTGAATTGTACATGCTTCTGACAAAGGCACTAAACACCTCAAGGAGGCCACAGATCTCCTACCAATGAAAAACTTGGGTTTGCATTAGGCAGGCTTACCACTACATTTTTGTTCATGGACTTGGCTTCAGTCTTACATGTTAGAGATTGGTGTATGCCCAAGCCACATTTGAGACTAGATGCAATGAAACACTCATTTTAGACTGGAGAGGAGGAGTGGGTGTGACAGGGATTGTGTAGGAAAACAGCAACACATGGCACCTCCTATAGGACTTCAGGCTGTTGAGTGACACCTGCATCAAGACTGGTGTCACCCCAGCCTACCTGACAGCTGTGCTTTTTCAGGGATGCGCATCAGTGGGAGTATTAGGATTTCTTCAGGGTGAAAGAGACAGCAGAGCATGCAGCAAGTTGAAATCAGTGAATGAACACAGCACACAAAGGCTTTGCTTATTCAAGTTGCCAGGTCACCAACTCAGTATCTCACGTAGTAGCCAACTAGGGAGTAGAGTCAATCTTGCCCTCTCCATTTTCGCATCTTAGGCCATGCTGCACGATGTTAACATCACAAACAAAACTTCACTTTATATGCAGGTGAAAATGTCCAATGAGATGAGAAATCACTCAATATAGTTTTAAAATTTGTGCATATGTGTGCCTGTACACACATAAACACACACAGTGAATATATATATTTGTAGTAAATACATATGAACTTTTACACAATTAAAACCACTCCAGTGTATACATGATATACTCCTATCACTCACCAGGACAATACATTTTGTTGCACTGACAGAATCTGTTGCTCCGTTACCTTTTAAATTACAGTTTTTCTAAGTTACGCAGAATTGCTCAGTGGAAGGCCAACCTTCGGCAAGCACAAATCTGCAGAAAATCACCAGCTGCAGTAGTGATCCTTCAATATTAGAAGGTTACCCCCAGTTTCCTTCAAATATCCACTCTGCTTTCATAGAAATAAATAGTTTCAAACAATTATGCTACAACCCTGTTAAGCCAAGCAGGATTTTTCTTCTAATACATATAAATACTTCACATCCTCTCTACACCATGCAATGCAAAAAGTAAAATCATGTTTGCAAGTGATTGTAGTCTGATTTGGCCCCATAACTGTTTTAGTTTAAAACAAAACAACAAACAAACAAAACCAAAAATCAACTCTCACATAAACCTTAAAAATCAGCAGACAGAGCTCTAGTGATTTATGTTTCCAAAAGAAATACCTTTTAGTAATAATTAACTCTGCAGCTGTTAAGTCCAAACATTGCAAATGTAAGAAGTGAGGACAGAAAACTAAACAAAGAGCAAGAATTACTTGTCCAAACTGAGACACATGCAACTTGTAAAAACCCTTACACGCTTTTTAAAAACTTGTTTGAACCACCTGTGTGATGTCCTTGTTAAATATCGAAGTAGATTAGCTTCAACAAGTCTATTGGAAAAAGCACTACCTTAAAAATGCATAGAGTTTAAAGCCTTATCTTAAAAAGTATTTTCAGAGATGAAATTCTGCATCTCTCAATGACACTGCATTATTCACAAAACCTTGCATAATGTTACATTTGAAACACTGACATTGATCAGCTGTCAAAGAAAACAGAGCTTGTTTGCATAATAGACACACAAAAAGAAAAGAAAAAAAAAATCACAGAAGTTGGCTATTTCTAAAAAACTGACTCTTGTAGTTGGAGAAAACAGTAAGGTTCAGTCAGACCTGTTTTTTTACTGGCAACAAGCACTGTGATTTTTATTTTTTTTTTAAGTGAAATCACTTGAGAGGGTCTAAATATTCCTAGCATTAATGATTCCTTATGTAGAGTAATGTAACAGCAGGTTAAAGTTTGCACTCCCGTATTTTGATACAAATTATGACAGAGTATTTCCAAAAGAGTCTCTTTGACAGTAAATAGCTATTTTAAAACTTGTAATAAAAAAATAATCTTTAAACAGTACCAAAAACTAGGTACACCAAGTCTCAATCAATGGAAGAGGACCTTTTCCTAAAGGGAAGGTAAATCCTCCTTCGGAGTAGTTACAACAACACACAGAAATGAGACCAGAAATACACACAAGAAGTTACAGGTCTGATTTACTGGAGTTCTGCAATAATTTCCATCTTATGGTAATCTGAGGATTGTAGTATGAACCCAGAAAAAGATTTCCAAAAAGATAAAATACTAGGAGGAGATGGGAAAAAGTATCTCTTTTCCCATGTGGAGGATCTGATGCACTGGAACAGGCAGCCCTGCCTTCGTCAGCTGTTAGCTGCGGTGGTGGATGCTCTCAGACCCAGAAGCCTGATGTTTAAACATCCTACCACTGACACCCTGTCTAGATCCATCATGGCTCGCTATGTCTAACTAAGATCAGAATAAACAGGCATTTGGGGCAATTTCAACAGAAGTTGTGTGCACAGAGGCCAGCTTATGAAGTTCAGCCTCACTTCTCTAATGCTCACAACCAGGTGTAACACAGTGCTCCGTTCTGTGCATGCTGACTGCTATGCTTTTCTAATTACAAGTATGATTTACTCACACTGCATGTTTGCACAGCACTCCAGCAGTGTGAAGCGTTAGAAATTCTAGAGTACAGTTAAACTTGACTGCAATTCCAGGGCTAAAACACCTTAGCTTCTGGAACCACAGAGCACGCTCTTCACCTCTCCAGTGTCCCACGCTACATACAGGTTTCTGTGCTCATGACAGCCAGTGTGCACACCAGGTAACATAAAAGTAATGCTCCGACATCAGCAGCGAGCCAGGTTTTTCACTGGAGTCCAAGAGTCCTGTGAAAAATCTCAGTTCAACATGTAACTTTTAGTTTTTAGTACACATCATGTCACAGAGTTAAGTGTTTTCCTTACAAATATATGGCACTAAGTGTAAAACTTTATGACTTATTCCAAACAGTGTACCACACTTGACAGCAAAGCTTTAAAAAGAATCCTCTAACTCCCACTTCTTCTAAATATACAGCTGGTGGGAGGCCAGGGTGTCCATGAATGGTCGCACAAGGTTGTCTGTCGAGAAGTAAAAGACCAAGCCAAAGGTGATGGAGATGGGAAGAGCAGGCAGTGCTTTCTTAAAAACAGCCAGTAATAAAAGAGTTAAGCATAAACCCTGCCAGAGAGAAGAGAATAAAAAACACAAGGAGATTTAGTCAGAAGCCCAAAAATATATCTGTCATCAACAACCTACTATACAAACCATAGGCGATATGCACTGTACAGCAACTGAAGCCTGCCCAGGCTAGCAGTGCAGGAGGTACATTTGTCCACAGCTTCACCTTTCACACAAGTTGGCCAAGTATTTTCTCCAGCAATCTGGAGCACAGCTCTCTGCTGAGGAAGTGGTATAAACAGCTAATGCTGACATACAGCTGACCCCGAGAGGTTCATTTATTTACAGATTATTTTACATTTTGTTCTGTGCCATTATGTATGAAGTACTGATCCAGCAGATAAGAGCACTTTAGTCCTGGTGAACTGCACAGATAAGGAGTTTCAGTGGCAGACTCTAAAACAGAGCAGCATGTACTTCTACCACCTTCCCAGTTTTCAAGGTCTTGTGGGGTAAAAAAAAAGAAAAAAACCAACAAACAAAAAAAAACCCCACGAAACAAAATATTCACTGCTGTTCTTTTGACTGAATTGCTTACTATGATAGATGCATTCTGGTTTTATCTCGATAGCAGGCCAAGATCTGGTTTTTGGAGCATGTGTGAAAGCTTCTGTACCTTTTTGGGTAGACAGTATGGCTAAGTGCATTTAGGTATGGATTCCTTCTCTCATCTGAGCCCTTTTTAATTCCTCCATGATGACAAAACTTCAGAGACACTAGACTCCAAAAACTGTCCATTAGCTAAAGATCAGTAGACAGGACTTTTTTCTTTTTTTTCAAAAAAAAAATAAAATCAATGTTTCTAGACTGAAAGTTTGATTACATTCCAACTGAGCCTGTAGCTCTGTTCTTACACACTCAGTGCATCTGGCCTACACCTGCTCCTTAGTTCTCATCTATATTTAAAGACATTCTCCCTGCTGGGATACTGCAGGGGCATTTTTGGGAACCAGAAAGCCACACAGCAGCAAGATTATGAAACTGCAAAAGGAGACAGAACAAATTTTAACAGCATCATAAAAGAAACAGAATGGGGCATTTGGCCACACAGACAGACAAGAGAGAACATTTCCCTCAGCATAGGGACCCTGTGCTGGACCCCAGGACATGAAGCTAGGTGATCCTATAGGTTTCTCTGACCTGTGAGGTAGGAAAACTACACTCAACACACTTTATTTAAGTTAGCTCATTTCCAGTTCTCATGCTTTTTGATCCACGATCTTCACAAGTGAAAGTCACTGTCTTTCACTATCCTTGGGATCTAAGTCAGGAAACGGAGGCCCAAGAAGGACCCAATAATTAATTTTCTTTTACCTTCTAAAAACCCTGCTGTTGCCCTTCTGGTTAGTTTCCATGAGGATGCTCACGTAAACAGCAAGTTCCTAGTAATTATTTTCTACCTACATGTGGTCATTAAACCTGGCAGGACTGAGTCCTTTAGCAGTTACAGTATGATCGTCATCTGCTTTTACTGATAGTTTCCATGGATTTTTAAGTCTCCTTCCTTCCTGTTTTTCCAGCTGAAACAGCAGAACAAGATAAGTCTTCATCCCCTTATCTAGCAGTTCTCCTTAGCATGAGGGAGTTAACCTTTTCAACTACACTTGCTAATCAATGTGGAGTTCACAATACTGACTCCTGTGGCTGACAGACATCCCCAATCTTTTAGCACTGAAGCAAACCTACCAGCAGTTCAGCTGTAACTGTTTTCTCTGGGGCTGTTTCACCCCCACCAGCTCCACACTTGGCTCTGCTCTGACAAGTCCGTACCATTCAGCTTCAGTGGCTGTTTAAAGCCTGTCTTTACAGACAGAGCACCGGGTGGTTTCTCCTAAATACCCAGCATGTTACCTGCAGTGGTTTAGCAGTGCTCAGCTGCTGGTACTTCTGGCAACACTGCTGGGCTAAACAGGGCGTAACAGAGTTTTTAAAAGCTTGCTCACTTACTATGAGAATGGCTACGAAGCAGGCCAGCGTAGTATTCCAGTCTCCACTAGCTGTGGCAGCTGCTTTCCCAACAAGCACACTGTAAAATATGAAGTCTCCAAGGCCCAGCTTCACACCCCCTGAGAGAAGTGGAAAAATAAAGTAAGTGTTAATTGTGCTCCTCCTGTTTTGCTTCCTCCTGAACAAATTCTTGTCCCCTGGGGAGCCCATGAAAGTTCCTAATCCTGGCTACCAACCTGGACCCTTAGCATCCCACACATGACTGAGGAGGCCGAGACTTCCAGCCCCCTCTCCTGCAGTTGTTTTGGTTCAGCCTCATTCTCTGAGGTGCTTCCCTGGCCTGCTTTACAGATGTACCAGCTGAGGAAGCATGAGGATGGAGAGGGGTGGGAAGCAAGGGGAAGAAGGAACTGTTTAAATTGTCTGCATAGCTGAGAGATGTCACTGGAACCACAACCCCAGAACAGATTCTGCAGCAGCAAGAAGTAATACACAGTCAGATTCAAGATCTTTGTGCTCAACAAGTCACATCCCTTCAAATTAACTGTGATTAGACCAAACAGGGTAACAGAGTGTTAACCACAATGAGTAAAAACATTAGGCTCTGACTACACTGAAAACAACGTATAAAGCTGCCCTTACTTTCCTCCTCCTCGAGCTCCTCTAAAGAAGTGATGGGGCGGGTTGGAACAGGACTCCTCGTCTCTGACATCTGAGAGTCTGCGTGTGAAGGGCTCCTGTGGTTCTCTCGCCCATCCTCAGCTTGGTTCCACAAAATTAGACCAAGAGCAGACAAAAAAAAAAAAGAAACACCAGAGGAAGCTACATTTATAACTTGTTTTAATGCATGAAATCCACACTTCTGTAAAGCTTCTCTGGAAGGGGTAAAAGCCCTTTGTTTCTTGGAGGTGTGGTCATCAGGACCAGTTCAAGCAGAGACATTTAGTGGCTTTGAGGAAAACACGTGTGTTGTTATTTGAAACAGTTGGAAGGGTACATGTTCACAGCTTCTTTGGCAGCTACCCAGGAGTTCTATGGCTTTAACATGTGAGTACATACGCAGAACTAAGCATTGCTCTGCATAGACTAGAATGACAAGTAAAATCAAGTAAAGTTAATATGCATTCCCACATTGTTATATCTTTGGGGTGCAGGTGCTGAGGTACTCCCTAACCAGTCATATGACAAAAATGGATGACTTAGAGGACTTCCATTTATGAGAAATGTTCTGCCCTGAATCACATTGACACTGGAGCTGGGTGTTCACGTGTAGAAAGCAGACACATTTCATTGTTCATAGACTTAATTTCCCACCCCTGCCATTAAACACATCTAACAGAACCCTTGGTAGTGCTTTTGGAAGCAGCCAGTCTGTGATATATTACTCCATCTGACAGTTCCTATTTTTCAGAAGCACTCATACAAACTTGCTAGTCCACATCAGTCTGACAGGATGCTGCTGCTGCAGATGCAAGCAGGCTGTGATCTGGGACCCAGAGCTTCCACAGAGGCATTCTGTACACCTCAGCAGGTAGTTTGCGCCTGCTCTGTGCGCCATTTCAAAGCAGGATTGTGTCCCTGTGGTTTGTTAGTAAGTCAGCTGCTTTGTCCTGAAATAAGCAGTATGTTCAGTTACCAAACCTTGGCGTACATTTATTGCTTTAACATGAAAAGGTACTGTCATCCCTGAAGTGCAACAGGACCAGATGGAAATCCTCCCAACGCCGCAAGTCAGATTTCGTTCAGTCACCTTAAAACTGCAGTTTAACTTGCATTTCAAGAAGATAAAGCAAAGGCACACAACTTACCACAGGAGCAGCTAGAATGTAAACTTGGAACGCATAAGCTACTCTTGGGTAACTGCCCAACCATAAGCCTTTACCCAAGGGTAAACGTAAAGACGTTAATTTTCTTTGGCAGGGTATGCCATACTGCACTTACAGCTAGGCAAGAGCATGTCTGCTCCACAGCAGTGGCCTGAACACAACACGCTGCAACACACACAAATTCACCAGCTCATCAGCATTGTGTTATGAGCCTGTGTTGTAATGTACCATCCTCAGGTAGTAAAAATATAAGCCCCCACTAGCCCACTTTCAGCTCTGACTTCCGTACATCGGAAGATGTGTGTTGAACAACACTTCTGTTTGGGTTTTTGTTTGTTTTTTAAATAAAAGCAGCCTGAATACTGGAGCTTCCTACATTGTCTGGTTATCTTTGCTGCCAGTCCTAACAGCAGGTTTCAGAACATCACCAAGTTCTGCAACTAATGTAACACCACTGAAAAAAAAAGGCATCCATCAGGATTCAGGGGCTTACATTTACTTGCAGTCTCAAACATACACATTATTTCCATGGGACAGTGCTCTGTATAGAAGGGTGACATGCAAGCAAACCTGCATCCCACGTCTGCTGACTTGGTCCCCTTGCTGCTGTGTCTGGCTTTGCCATTCCAACTGTCCACATCATAGCAGCTAGAAGGAAGATAAAGTAATCAGCTGTGTTAAACATCGGTCACTATAGCTCAGAGGAGATAAGGATTTAGCTGTCCCTAAAAATACAAACCCTTGCATCTGTAAATGCTTTTAAAACAGTCTTAGTTGGTTTCCCTAGGCACTTAGAAGGCAAGGTGGGAGAAAAGTAAGGCAGTGCATCCATTCGGTTTTTAAGAAAGTCCCAAAGCACAAATAGCTAAAAGTCAGTATAGTCTTCTCTGTAGGCTAAAGGCGGCAAAAATCCAGAAGTAGGGTCCTCATCTTCATTGTTTTCTTCCTGGTTTCTGGCTCTTCTCTTCAAAGAAAACAATTGCCCAGGAAATGGTGGTAGTACAAAAGGTAACCAGAGCTTAACTAACACAGCTTACTCCTCACGTTCTGCTAAAGGTAAAATATACAAGTGAGGGATATGCAGGAGTTGTCATAGTGCTAGTTTTCTCTCTGCCTATTTGTTTTGGTTCTTTCCTGTCAAAATATTGGCTATTTCTGTTTTGGTTCCAAGAACAACTGAAGGATGTTTGGGGGTTTGTTCTTGACATGGATCCCTAAATTAAAAAGGCATACAAACCATTCTAAAATCAGTGGAAGGGAACTCAAATCAGCTGTTTATTCAAGCATGCATCAGTCTTCCTGTTTTTATAGAAGCTAAACTAAACAAAATAAGCCAAGGCAAACACAGTGGCTGCTTTTCTACTACAAGCTCAGCCAAGGTGATGTTTTTGCATCTAGAGGGAGCCACAGAATGTGGTCTTGCAATGGAGACACTGACGTTCTGCACAAGAACTTTTTGTTCAGTATTTACGATTTGTTGAATTGCATTCTCCTTTAGAGAAGCTCTTGTTAGTTAACTAAAACATGTGAGAGACTTCATCTAGATTGTCTCAGATCAGCATAACAGAATCTCCAGTAAAAGGGAGGCCAGCTGAAGCCAAAAGAAGCTCTGCTTGGAACACATAAAAGCATTTATATAACATTAAATGTTTGGAAAAAAAGATCCATCAGGTTGTAGGCATCCTCAGCTTAGCACCCAACATTGGGAAATACCCATTCATCTTACAAGCAATGTAATGAAAAAGTCACTGAGATCCACGAAGCACTTGAGTCCAGGTCCCGTGAGCATTGAGTAGCCTGCCTTCCAACTATCTTAATCTTAAGCACATATTTACCTTTTTGGAGAAGGGCACCAGATACCATCATAGTTAAACAGGCCAAGAAAGCCAGGGAAGAGCTGACTGATTTTGTTTGCAGAGCAATACTTGAACAGAGCCCTTGACAAAGCAAGCAGCGACACAATGAACAATAAAGCAAATATATTCTAAGCACTGCCATCTGTAGAGTGCACAGAACAAGAGGGGGCTACAGGAGGAATGGAACCTCATCATATGTTTAAAGTGTGCCCATAAAGCGTATGCATAAGGAGTAAGTGTATTGAGTTAGCATCATCTAATCACAGAACTTTGCAAACACTACTGTCCATCTAACACAGGTTTTTGTATGCAGAACAAAGGGGCATGTTCTGCACTGTATTCTCAAAAGGATGAATCTACTTTTGAACATCTCGGCTTCACAACGCCAACACGAGCTCCCTTTGGCTAATCAGAGTTGCCACCATCGTAACTGATACACAAGGCTGCTTACAAATGGTCTGTGCCAGAACACAGATGTGCACTAATCTTAGGGCAAAGAAGTAACTAAAATAGCGCTCTTTGGTTTGACACAGAAATCAGTTGCAAGTTTAATCTGGCTAAAAACATTAACATTCTAATCTTACTCACAGGAATATATTAATGCAGGAAAAATGGGCTCATTTCTCTCCTGTGCAGTTTCTACCAGCATTCTTAGTGGCCCCTTGGGACAGAGAACAGCCATCAGATCTGCAAAGAGAAAAGGGCCAGACAATCTCATCTCAAACTATCATGCATATTTTACATTCTTTATCTTTAAAAAGCTATTCTCCCCTCAAAATTACATCTATCAATGTTAACTGGATGATTACCTGAATGGCAGTTTCTGCCACTTTGCATAACTCTAGCTGTTCTAGTCCCTGAAGATGTTCACTTAAAATACCATCCCCAAGCCTTAATGTAATAATCAGAGTTTTCGTTGTGCTAATCCTATAAAAAGCCTCTTGAGAATACCACGTTATTTCTTTGAAAGTAAATGACAGCATTACATCGAGGTGTTAAATTTAACTAGAGGAGGACTGGGAGTACCTTGTTCACATTCCAAAACCCATTGCTACGTACACTGGCTCTGTGTTTCACATGAAGGCAGGCCTTTGGTCCAGTTCCTTTTTGCCTACCTTCTCTCCTCCATCAGAGCTCCTCACCAATCTGAGTGTTACCTCCTGGCTACCTCTTGTTCTGCAGGTTCTCATACCAAAATCCATGATCTCTCGATAACCGTAAACAAAACCTGCAAGACTATCAGGTTGCTACCGATAAAAATCCAACCACCCCTACCATGCAATTAGATGTGGTTCAGTATTTCCCTGCCTTGGTGTTCCACTTTGAAAGACATGGTAGGCGTACAGTAGCTCCATGAACAAGTTAGCAAGAGACAAGCCAGGGAGTCACTTAATTGCCCATCTGCCTCTTTCTAAAGCTGTTAGCACCATAAGGTTGTTTTCTGAATGGCATACACAGTCCTGAGACTGCCTCAGAGTAAGATCTCCATGAGCCACACCTTCAGAGTCACAACCCAGACTTACCATAGATGGAGATTGCACCTAGAATCACCCATGCTGACCACTCAGGTAGATATTTAATGAAAACCAGTGCCATTAGAGCACTGATCATAATGAGATATGCTTGCTGGAGCTGCAAGGGACCTTTCCAGTGGATGCAAATCATTCCAACAGCTCCAAAATTCCAGATGACTAAGAACAGGGTGGGGTAATCCATGGCTACGTTGTACGTCTTCAATACTTCACTGGAATACAACAAGAAGATTTAGCTAAGCAATAAAAGCAACCTACATGCAAAGCATCCTACTAGCTGTAGTAAAACAAACAAAACTCCCACTACACCAGGAGGAAGCAGGACAGAAGCAGCTCTCATCACAGAAGGGGAACCTGCCTTGCAGCCAATTACTGCTCTTAGATCTCTGTTCTTCTTGCAGGAGATGGACATGCCATGTGTGCAGACAGTCACCCCACTGCCTTAGTCCTGAGGCCAACAGTGATTCCAAGGGTTTGAGCAGGCAGGATTTCAAGTCTTAACCGAACATAGGCCTGCGGCTACATGACCATCTGCAGCAAAGAAGTCACGTAAGAGTCATCCCAGCAGATGCGTGATGCTTACGGTTAAAAATTAAAAGTTTTAACAAGCGTCACCCGCAAGTTAAAAGCTTGGTTCTACCTGCGCTGGGAGCTAAGGGAACGAGCTTGAAACAACATAGTTAGAGAAAAAGGCAAGACAAATCAGAGAACCAACTCAGCACGTAAAATTCCTTTCCACTTGCTTCTCAACGTATAATTCAGGGCCTCTGTACCACAAGGTTCAGCCTGTTCATTTCATTCTCACAGTATCACTTCCCAGTGATTTTTGTAGAGTAGGCACGTTAAAATTGGGCATGGCTTATTAAAGACTTAATTTTCCATTTTTAAAAAAGAAAGCTATCCGATTCTAACAATACTTAAACCTCCATTTGGAGAAGGCGAGCCATGCCTTTCCTTGTTCAAGTTGGGGAAGGAGCCCTGAACCGCCAGGTTACCTGCACCATTCCCACTTACCCGAGATATATGTAGGTAAAGAGGAAGAGCAGCATCAAAGAGGACAGGATCAGCCAGCCATGGATGAACTATTAAGGGCAAGAAGAGACAGGGATTGAAGGGGCTGTTACCCCTCGCGCAGGGCCGCATGCACTATTGACAGAGCTTCCTATTGTCCAACAGTCTCCTTCTGCACTCCTCCTCCAGTTTCCAAAGATCTCGCCTTCCCCACTGCCGGTGAGGGAGGAGGGACAGCCAGTTGCCCCCAGTTCTCCCAAACTCTTTCATTTTATATTCTATCCCTTGGTGTATTGTTTTTCTTGGTTTGTTTTGGGTTTTGTTTGGGGTTTGTTGTTTGTTTGGTTTAGTGTCTTTCCTATCCATTTCCATGGGTATCCATACTGGCTCCTAGCTTAGACAGGCAAGCACGTTCTCTCTGCTTAGTGGGGAGGAGGAGGGGTTTGCCTAAGGCTGTACCATAAATCCATCTCAGGGCCAAGTTTAAAAAGCAGCAATGGCCAGTGCTCAAATGCTGGGCTGGTACCACATATAGCAACTCCCTGGGCACCACAAAACCTGAATGTGCCTTTCCCCCCAAGCCTTGTCCCTTTCCACCAGAGCCTCCACAGGCAGGAGGAATACCAGTTCCCACAAAGCTCGGCTGAAACTTTTTAAGAGAAGGCATTCACAGCAAATGGTACAACTTAGTGCGTTAAGTACAAACAGCAAAACTTTTTGATCAGATGGAAGAGACTCAGACCTGACTAACACAAAGTAGCAAGCCCTATTTTTAAGAGCCTAACATTAGTGACAAAATAACAGCAAAGCATATCCTGGGGCACAGCTCTACCACCACTGACAAAGGCTTCTGTACAATATGGTTCTTGCTGTGACTAAGATGTGGACTAGCCAGTGCAGTGCCTGTATTTCTCACTGACACGCAAGCCCCACTTGAACTCAAATTCACAGCATATGGGTGGAAAAAGGCTCTGGCATGAATGCTTTACCTTGTAGCAGCGATATTTATAGAGCACAACTAGGAACACAGTCATTACAACGATGACGCTGATCATTATGATGGTGTTCAACACTGAGTTCAAGAGACGCTGGCCCACAGATGGGGTATCCTCACTGAAAGGGGTGTAGATCCTGCAATATAAAGCAAAAGCCATATAAAGTATATCTATTCTCTTCTAACTGCCCCAAGATAAAACCAGACCTCTCTGTGTGTGGGAAAGAAAGGGAGGTAGGACTGCCAAGGACAGCAAACATGAGATGTAGCCTCTGAAGGGGCTGGGATCCAGTTAATTATCAACTGAAGATTAGTGGTCTCTATCAAAAGCACATTCCTACAGAGAAGCTGTGGCTGGCAGAGCTCTAAACAAAAAGACTTAAGAGTATAAATGACTTTATTTTCATAACTTCTCTCCAGGCCACGAATTTTTATTGCATGCTCTGGATCCTCCCTATGATAATTATAACGATACATCCCAGGTGCTGTCCTGAAAGGGGCCGACCCTTTCTTTCCACACTTGGTAGGAGAGTCTTGGACTCTTTTATCCGTTCTCATCACCCTGCACCCCCCCGCCCCATTTTGTTTCCTTTGGTTCAGTTCAAGGGACCACAGTCCCCGTTTCTCCACCTGACGTGTGAAGCGCAGTTAGAGCCCCAGGAGCACTCTCAGGCACGGTCAGCAAGAGCTGGATGGAATTACGTATCCACACCATGAGTCTTTAGGAACCAGAAATGTCATCAGGAAATGAGACACTCATCCAAATGAACATGCTATTCCCTCACTGCTGCCAGCTAGCGAGTGAACAGACTAGGAGCTCAGCCTGGGCCTTTTATGCTGCACTATGAAGCAACTTCATTATTACGCTGCTCACAGGCTTCGCTTAGGGCACCCTAATGACAGTGCTAACAAATCAATATACTGCAGCTATGGAAAAACTTACACAGATGAACGTAGCATACTTCAGTAAGATCTCTGTATGTTTACACAGCCACCTTTAGCTGTGTAAAGGTTCTCCCAACCTGCCAAGGAAGCACTCTGCGTACACAGACGTGCGTACGTGGTACCTATGTGTAAAGCTAGGGATCCCATGTACTCAGAGGCTGTTTTGAAGACCCCACTTACAGCTGCCCGTTTTTCTCCGTATAGAAGCGCACTGACTTTATGGTGGCGACGACAACAATCATACAAAGGGTGACAGGCACAAAGAGCATGATTACATGCTTTGCTCCATATTTCAGAGTCAGTTCCTCCTCTTCATTTTCCAAGGCGCTTTCTCTCACTGGAACACTCGAGTCAGACATTTCCCCATCAGCAATATTGTTAGGGCTACGGCTGCCACCTGTTTGCCTTTTCTGAAAAGAAATATTAGCAAATATGTAAGATGCTTCTTTTCTTTGTGTTCAAAGCTTTATTCCATCATATCCTATGAGGCTGCTGTAGGCCATCACAGCATACCAACTTGTTCCTAATAGAAAAGTACCAACTGAATAACACAATTAGAAATTCCATTGCAAACAGGCTGCAATGGAGTTTTTAAACCAAAACCATGAATGTCTAAGGGCTTCTTCAAGTGCAAATACACAGATGGGCACATGCACATGAAGGGCAAGATGCCCAGAACTGAGACAGAAGAAATGTCATCTAAGGTGGCGTAAGCTTGACCAGTTCCTCTCCCCACAGCAATGCTGTGCTTGCTTTACCCTGCTGCTTTGCTGGCAGCAGGACTAGATTCTGTTCTAACATCACTGCATTTGACCAGAGCAGACAAAGGGTTTCTGGCAAAACAAGAAGGCTGAAAAGGATATCCTGCACGAGTCATATGTGCCTCGGGTCCTGATTAAAAGCCAGTATCTTTACCAAACGGAAGGAAATGGGAGGAGTATATACGGAGATAAAAAGGGGGAAAAAGTCACAGTGGAGGAAACGGGAACAGGCACTGCTGCTGCTGGCTGAGAGTGACACCAGAGAAACAACACTGGCCAAAGCCAATCCCAGAAGCCAGTCTGCTGGGAGCGACTGAGGGGTGTCAGGACTACATCTGTCATCACACCCCATTTCTTCACTCCTCGGGAAGGATGCATACCTACCCTATGTGCCTGCGCTTCCCCTGCTTCTGAGGCTTGCAGGCCATCCTGGTAGGAGGGTACCGGAGGGCTCTCTGCAGACATCAGGGACGTTCTCTCATTGCAGGGCTCCTCCTCGCTGTCCGAGTTGTTCATGAACGTGATCATCGTCGTTTTCCTAGGGAGCGCTCAGGAGGGGCACAGCCAAACACTACTCAAGGCTGAGGGAACAAGCAGAGCAGAAGGAAAGAGGAACAGTGAACACCACAGCACAAACAACTGGAAGTCTGAAGAGGGGCACACTTTCAGCAGAAGGCTACAGCACGCTATGTAACTCCATCTCCGTCTAACAGCTGATTTAGCCTGCCATCACCCCAGGCACGACAATCCGTTCAGTTAAAGAACAGCAAAATGCAGCACCGAAGCAATTTAACACTTTTTCTTTGCCACAGCTTTCACAGTTGCTGCCTCTATTTTCCCTCTCCCGTTAGTACACCTTGACTTTCACAAAGGAGGTTTCTCAGTGCTTAGTGTTTGTTTTGCATGGGCCAAACCAAGCTTCACCTCAAATGCTGGCTGCCTGCTGGAAAGCCGAGAGCTCAGCTCTTACACACCACTCCTGCAAGCATCCGCAGGTAGTAGAAGTTTCTTAGTAACCCGGAGCCTCGGCTTTACATAAGGCAATAACCAGGAGTTACATGCTGTCTTCCCTGTTATGACTGTTTATTAACCAGATGAATTTTATAAGCAGTTCTTCTCTGCCCACGGACAAGGGGAGGTTTGCATAGGAAGGGAAAGACCTGTCTCTTAGGTAAGCCACTTTTTTTTTTTCCTCCTATGTTGCTTTGTGATTAACAGCAAAACTACTTGGATGGGCAAAAACTTGGGAGTAAAAAAATGGGGGCTAGAAATGTTTGGCCTCTTTCCGCCTACTGCTGTGCAGAAAAGCAAGCAAAGCAGCAGCACAGTGCAGAAAGGACAGGAACAGCTCTTCTTTCTAGACATCAGAGAAAGGAGGTACACTGCCCTGGATACTGCAGAACAGCCTTAAAGCCAGGATTTCAGGAAGGTCTAAAGGCAGATGATAGGAAATCCTTTTAGCATTTATTAAGTCAGCTTAACAAAGCAACTGAAGTAAATAAGGATAACTCAGTCGCCTTCTGATTCTCAGCCACCTGTCCATAAGCAAAATCAGAGCTCTAATGCATTATAAAGCTGTAATATCTACAAGAACACCTCTCCTCTGTTTTTTACCCAACTATTTTACCCAAGCCTATGTGTCTCAGGAAATATATCCAACTCAGAAGAGGAAGCTGAAGAAGCCATGTGACTTGGATGCAGTCACTTGAATCTGAATCATGCTTTTGCAGTCCAACCAGTACACTATGCTGTCTACCAGCCAGCTTGAGAGGTCAGAGTGGATACTTTGAAGATCTGTGAGATATTCTTGCTTCTCACTAAAGAAACTGAAATTCACTTTGGACGAAGGAAAGAGGGAGGAGTGGGAGATTTCCCTTTCTTTCACAACCTCCTCAACACATCTGGCACCTTCAAGAAATTTTAGAATGTCAACTCAATCTGCCCAAGTGAAACATTTTTCAGACATCTGCTCCTCCCCTGCCTTCTCTTCAAGCTCTTTCATATCATTTTGTTCCTTTTTTAGTGATAAAAGCGGTACAGTTATGGGAAACAAATGCAAGGCCTGTCAGCTTCACAGTAATACTGTGTTCTTACTGAGCTGCCCAACACCTGCATTTGTGTGCTTATTTCTTACAGAACCCAAAATCTCCACTCTGGGTGCTTAACACACACACACAATGGAGCACGTGAGGGCTCACAATTTACAGTTGAGAGCCTAGATTCTGGTCCAGTTATAGGATTTAGGCCTTTAAAGAAGTCAGGTACACAAAGTCATTCAATCATGACATACTTCTGGATCCGTGAACAGGCTAAGTTACGCATGCCACGGGATCTGTGACCCATGGAATTTAAATAACTTTCAAAACCTTCTGCCCATGTCAGAGACCAGGGAAGAAATAAACAAAGATTTACTCTCTGATAGTTTGGCACCAATATTTAGGTTTTAACAACCCAATGAAAATATTAAAGAACTTTTTCTCCCAGTACTTAAGAAACTGCCCCACAATTTTTCCTATATGAATAGAGCAATTCTGCAGAGAATTTAGAAGGGACAGCCAATTAGCCTACTTTCAACACCCTAGTTAGGCCCACTGGAGGAGTTAAACCAATAGCAAAAACACAGCGCTAATTACTAACCTCCACAATGACATGGAAAAAGAATCTCATGTTGTAATACAGCCATTTTTAAGCTGGACATTTTCATGCTACTCTCCCTCAACAAGGAAATGGACAAATGCAAAGATGCAACAATACTTCGGGTCAGCAAGCAGACTCAGACCTGAACACAGCTTTACTGTCCCTTCTTTACGAGGCTTTGGTTTCAGTGGGGGCTGACACAAACAGACCCCAACGTAGCCGGGATTTTACAGGAGCTCCTGTGGCGACCAGCCCTCAACAAATCCTCAGATGCTGCTGCCTTAAACTGACCTAAATATGTGGTCCTGCCAAAGGGGTTGTCCCACCACCCTGTCCCTCTGGTGCCAACACCAAGTGCTCAGCAGCTGTCTAACTCTTTTGAAAAGACAATAGGCACTTGTTTTCCTTTGCTTTCACAGAGCCAGGTTCCAGCAGGACCAGCTCCCAGGCTGGCTACGCAAGCAGCCCCAGTGCCAGCACTCACATGAGGAAAAGGGAGTGCTGGGCCATCCCCCTTCTAGTTAGGGTCGAGCGTTACGGTGGCAAGCCTTCTCATAACTCCCAGACAAGCAGCTCACCCTCACCTCAGGTCTGCAACACCTTCAGCAGCATGGCTCTTAGCCAAGCAGGGGTCTTTGACATATGGTTTAAGGAGGCAGGAACGCCGGCCCTCTCCCTCTGCCCCACCACAGAGTTTGTCTAATGCCACTATTTATTCATCAGAGCTGCACTTTGAACTGGCACCAAGGCTGCGCTGGCTTCCGGAGAGAGCTTTGGTTTAAGCAGTCAGTGCTTTATATAGGAGGAAGGACCAGCCTGGTCACTCTCGCACCCAAGTACCCAGCACAACAGCACCTTTTGGGCTGAGCAGAACGAAAGAACAGAAAGCCTCTGCCTTGGGGGCTTGCTTGCCAAACAGAAAGGGAGCCACAGAGCACCAGGCAACCAAGAAAGGGGTGTTACAAAGCCACGCTGCTTTCTGATAATCATTTCACTGATTAAACTAAGGGAAAGGGCCTTGTGGAGATGATTTCTGCCTCCCAAGGGCACTGGATACCCCATAACGGAAAGCGCAGCAACCTTCTTTCCTACTCGCATGCATGACACCAAATACATGGGTACGTACTGGCTGTTTTCCTAGGCTGAGCTGAAAAGGGGAAAGACAATTCAGGAAAGGAAAACATGGAGAGCTGAGACACAGGCTTCCTTTCTGGCCACGGCAACAAGAGGAGCTTTCAGGGTGTGGGGGGAAATGTAAGCTGCATCCATATTCACAGAAAACTATAGAGCATGGTCTACCAAATACAGTAAACTAAGAACTTGAACAACGTGTGCCAGACCATCATCAAACTGACCCAGTAGGTTGCAGGGTATCAGGCAAGGTTTTCCTCTTTTCCTCTGTGGATGGATTCAAACCAGTAGGTGCCATTCAAAAATCACACAATGTTTAAGATGACCAAATGCTCAAAACCGTATGGCAAAAGTGATCGAGGACAAAAACTAGGTCGGTACTAAGTATTTATAATGGAGCATGAGGTGGGAATACAATGACTCCTGCTTTATAGCAGTCTTCTGAAGCCTGCAGGAAAGCAGGAGTCGCCCTTTCTCTCGTTCCAGATGTCCTTTGTGCAAGGGACCTCCTTCCTCAACTGCGATAAATCACCTTTATGGATTTTGATGAAACTGGGACAATTCACACTAACATTAGGCTCTACTCTCAGTTTGCCTTTTAATTTCATCCTGCAACATCACTGTGTTGCAAACAAACCTAAATCCTTTGTTTTGCATTTCATCCAACACAGTTAATACCAGTAGAATATACAGCACAGAACAGCTGCTATAGGCTGGCAGAATACTTAATAATCCACTTGAGAGTTAAAATTCCTGCTTATACGTATTGTACTCTTTGATGGCGATTAGATGAAGACAATGAGCTTTTCTTTGCTATATTTATATCAAGAGAAAGCTTTGGGCTGATACCGACAGCCTGATGTTCTCCTAAGTTTCGGCTGTAGGAATCACTGCTGTTGGTAAATCCAAAGAAGAGGAAAAAGCTTTTAAGAAATCCTAAGTGGTGGGGCCAAAATTAGGAGGAAAGATTTCCAGGTTCTTGCCAATAAATAAAGCCAGAAGGTGCATTCTACTAAAATGACAGGAGACTTAGAACACACTATCTCTGTGGTCTTGCAAATGCCATTCACTTTCAGCCCCAGAACACAAAAATAGCAAAACATGAGATCCTACGGGACGCTGTAGAGATTTGTAGCCCTCTTTCTCCATTTCAGGGCACACCAACATAGCTGAGCTAGCACTCCTTTTGTCCCACAAGAAAGGCACAACACATAGCCCCAAGAGGTTATTTTGCTGGCAGAGCTGAAATCGGACCCTCCCCAAGAGGGTCAGAAGGATTCTTTTGCCAGAAATATATTTCTATATTTCCCAAATATACTAGCGCTCAACTTCTCAACACAGCATAAAGGCACCACAGCCCTGCAGACCTACTTACACCAACAAAACCTCAAAGCCTGGCTCAGACGTGACACGCAGGAGCAGCTACTCGCGTTGGTCCTGACACTGCCGGGGGCGTCTGAGCCAGCAGGTGCTGGAGGTGACACACCGGGGACACCCAAGGATACCCGTGTTGGGGCTGGGGTTCTGTGCCGTACCCGAGCCCCAGGGGCACCGGGGGCAGCCAGCTGTGGGGATGTGGAGCCCCGAGTGCCCCCACTCCCCCTCGGGGCCCACCACCAGCCGCTGGCGGGCACAGGGGTACACACCGGGCCGGGGTCAGCGTCCCTGTCCATCCAAGCGCATGGCCAGCCCGGCCACCCACACAGCGGCTGGCACAGAGAAAGAGAGACAACAAAACACTTTAAAAAAAGAAAAAACAACAAAAAAACAACCTGCCAGGTAGAGATTTTGCAGGAGGCCAGAAGGAGACCTTGCACCAACGCAGGCGTTTTCCCCAGCTGCCC
>NW_009596006.1:0-222 GCF_000690535.1 Cariama cristata | reverse complement strand
TTTCCCCAGCTGCCCTTTCTAATCGGGTTGCCATTGAAGGGGTGCCGGCAGTGCTTCCAAAGGAAATCCTGGACTGCAGGCAGGAATACCACCTTATAGCTATATATGTTTTATATATACATACACAAACTCATATATAAAAACATATATTTTATATATACACATATATATGTGATACGCACATATTAAAATATACATATATATGTATACACACACACACAT
>NW_009596005.1:0-6173 GCF_000690535.1 Cariama cristata | reverse complement strand
TCAGCTGGCGCACCACAAAGATGTTCAGTTGTCACCAACAACTGCTGCGAGGCAGACAGGACGGAGGGCTGAGGGCAGCAACCCCTCTGACTGACTGATGACAGACTGCATGCCAACAGCCTTAGAGAAAGCCTGTCCCACCTCCTCGCTGCAGCCAACACATCAGCTGCCATGGAGCCTCCAGTGCCCAACACGGCTTCGGGATCAGCTCCCCTCTCCGATACAGCTGATACTTAACCCACGGCCACCTTACAGCACCCAGTGTCCAACAGAGAGTGAGATACGGAAACAACCACACTGACCGCATCAGTAACGGCCCCGTTACGAGGGGGCCGAGACAGGATTTCGTAACTCCTACTTCAAGCCTCCGTTACCTCAGAGTTCTTACATGACCTTGAGTAAACCTCTTCTCTCTGTGCTTCTCAGCGTTGGCAGCACTTGGTCACAAAGACAGGTATGCAACTAGATGGAATTCAACAGGGTGTCAACAAAACCAAACCAACTGTTACTACTAGTAAAACGCAGAGTCTCTTGTTTCTAATCGCTACAGCTGCCAAGTATCCTAGACATCACGCAGTACCAATAGGTTTCTTCAAATACTATGAATATATACAGCCACACCAGGTCTTAGTAAGTTAAAATAACATGTGCCTAACATTGAGATACAGGTTAATACCTGCAGAATGATGCTGGTCTCTAACTTCTGATTATTAAGCAATCTGATCCCATACATTTCTGTCCTTTGCTCTGTAACATAACAGAATTTCCTGAGATCAATATATTTTCTAGGAAAAACTCAACAAGCTACAACGGAAAATAAGATGGACTAGCTGAGACTGCTTGGATAGCAGACATAGTAAAAGCATTGAGCAAACTGGTGAAGAAAGCAAGGAATGGAAAAGAATGAAAGAACCAGATCCACAATTAAGACTAGAACTACAGTAGCAAAACAAAATATATAAAAGTTATCCCAGAGAACAGACACTAAACGTCAAAATAGTAGCAGAAGCACTGAAGAAACTTAAGGATGCAATTAGCCATTGTAAAGTCCCACCTAAAAGCAAGTATTCTGGATGAACATGGCATCTCTGCAAGGTAAAACTGGTACTGAGATGGAAGATTTCTTAGACGACAACAGGGAAATCAGGAAAATTGAGGAAAATCTGCAGAACAAAATACAGCATCTGGACTGTTCAAAAATCACTGGAAAAATTAGCAGCAAATTGGAATGAAAGACAGAGGAAGACAAGAGGAAACACCAGATTCCTGTCTAACGGCAGTATTTGTAGAAGTGTTAAAGAATGGAAATCCTGATGATCCAGATCACAGAAGTCACAATAATAAATTAGAGTACTCAGAAAAAACAACAAACCAACTAGGTTAGAGAGGACTTTTGAACACAGAAAGCAAGATTCAGATCAGCTTGAAGTTGTACTTGCCAGATATTTTCACACTGAAATTGATGGATTAAAAGGCACGGAGCCAGGGGATTAAAATGAAGTATTGTTTTCTTGACTTCTATAAGGCAGACAGATGCATTCTTGAGGAAAGCATTATAAAAACCCCAGATGGCACTCCTGGTAAGTGATGTACGAATACTTTCATTGTGCTCTAAAAATAAGTTGAAAATAAAGCAACTCATTGCATAGCTCTTTGTGAGCGTCACTCTGACTTGAATCACTGCTGATTTGCATCAGGTTTTAAAACTGAATGCTAGATAAGTTTAAGAGCATGACACTGGATGAGCAGAATTAAGGCCTTTCGTTCACGTAGATGACATCATACATCAGACATGTTTAAACCAGCAGTTTTGCAATTTGCTTGGAAAACTTGCTGTAGAGGTAGCTTTGAGAAAAAGTACTGGTTTTATCTTGGGAAGAGGGTAAAAGATTGAATGAAGAAATGTAGCAAAATAATAAAGTAGAAAACTGTAAGTAGAAAACTTCATCCATATGTATTTTCACACCAGTACCAGTGTTAAAATGCAATCTTAATGAAACCTGCAACATGACAAATCAACAAAGTCATGGACTTCTAGAAAGCTGTTGAAAGCTGTTAGTGTAGTTAATATCCGAGTGCAAATTCACACAGGTGTTCTAGCAGAATTACTGTAATCACAGAAAGTGAAACGTAAGTCTGAAGCCTGGGGACAGTACCGACGGCAGCTCTTTATAGCCAGCCCCGTGCCTGACTTTACACGGGCCAGCTTTCAAACAAACAGTTCACAACACCAGGGACACCAACCAAGAGAGGTGACGGATTGACACAGAAAGCCACGCAATGCAAGCAAGGTTGCTGTGACCAAGAGGCTGCCCACTGTAAATCTACATTTAGAGGAACAAAGAGTAATGTTATAATACCCCCTTTACCTGGGAGGGTATTTCTTGATGAAAGAAAAGCTATTTTAACAATGAAGATTTAGTGGGGAGGGGGATGAGGTATGTAGAAGTTTCTTTTACCCACTATAGGGCTGCTTCTTTCCAGATAGTGCTGCAGAAACTACACCAAAAAAGCCAATCTCAGGTGCATTCATAATAAAATGCAACATAATAAAAGGGGGGAAAAAAAACCCAAACAACTTCAGGTACAGTGGAGGAGACAGGCAAAGTTATACTCAGTCTGAAAGGTTACAGTTTTTAATGCTTTAAATTTCTTGCACTTGACAATGTGATCACCCACTGTATCCAAGTCAGCAGATACATTCAGTATGCATTATTAGGCATTCAAAGGACTAAGCAGGGTTTCAAAGTCAGGTTTCTGTAAAGAGAAGTGAGCCCAGTCATTATCATAGTAGTGACTGGAGATGAATGGGAGTTGATTTCTCTAACACCTACCTATCTATAATATTCCTCTTTACAAAATCCCCAAATGATTAAAACCAATAATCTCATCTATCCTGACATGATTGGCCTAAACCTAAAGAGAATGTCAATGCCTGCTTGGATTAGCAGAACTTTGAAGCTGATAACAGTTCTTTGGAGAATAAACCAGAATCCTAAGAAAATAATGTTAATAAGAAAAGTTATGTTAATCATAATCACAAGTTAGTGCAAGGAGAGTTTGGCAGAGCAGCTGCCATAAAAATAAAACCTCAGGTCTTAAGAAATCCTTTTCCTGACCTCCTGAAATCCCTCAGACATTCAGAATTCTCCATTTGCCTTGGTTTTGCCAACTCTCAGCATTTCACTTTTTCTTAAAGCTCAAGCAATTGTAGATATACAATTACTGTCTTTCATTTGAACCTCAGCTGGAAAAGGCAAGCTTCCTCCTCTTCTTGTGGAGGACAACAGAAAGTAGTGATGACTTAAAAACTCTTAAAAAACAAACAAAAGACCCCCCAAAAACCCAAACCCAAACAGATCAGCATCCTTTAAAACCCATGTTATTTCAGAATACCATGAAAATAGGGCCCATGAATACTTTCGTCTTTGTCACTTGAGTCTGGAATTGCACTTGCTGTATGTTCTTGAAACAGCTTTGAAAGTAAGTCTCAAAACATCTTTTGGCAGTGACCCAATGTATTATTTATTTATTTTAAGCTACAAAAGAAGTGGGTGGAGAGCATAAGCACATGTGAAAGAACAATGAAACCACTAAGCCCTACACTGCTCTATTTTTTTTATTTTAAAAGCTAAAACCGCCTCCCCAAGTATAAAATTTAGTATCAATTGTTACACAAGCGCATGCATGTCAAGCTTGTCACATGAAGGTAAACTTCATATTTCAAAATAGCTTTATTCTTTCAAAGGAAACAAGTCTCACACGAGATTATAATTTTGCTTCTGTAAGAGATGCGGGCGCATTCCCTTTGCGTTATCCCTTTCCCGCCTCTGTTCCACGTATGTGAAAGGAACTCATCAACAGCTCATGTAATTCTGTTAGAGAAATACTAATACCCTCAAACATCAAGGCAGAGAAGGCTTTTTCTTGAAGCGACATCCAAATTCAACTCTTTCCATGGTCTTGAGGGGACATCTCTTTGGCTATCGGTCCATTTTCACCCAACACCTTTTCCCACCCACTCACCCCATCAAACCTACCTGTCCTCTCTTTAGTGCCCAGTGATGGGGGGGTGTAATAAAATCCTTCTTGAGCCCCTTAAGGCACATGCCTCCCTCTGCTCATGAGTAATATAAAGTTAAATGTTTTAACGTTCCCCAAAAGGACTAACTTCAGATCTATGTCAAGTACATTTGTAGACCTCAGGTCATCTTCCCATGGAACTGAGAAGGCTGAGAACTCGGGGTCAGTCTGGTTTGGAGAGAAGGGGGCCGAGGGACGACCTCATTGCTCGGAGGGGACGTGGGGAGGGAGGTGCTGAGCTCTGCTCCTGGGATCCAGGGACAGGACCTGGGAATGGGTCAAAGCTGCCTCTGTCAGGGGAGGTTCAGGCTGGACGTTGGGAAGCCTTTCCTTACCGAGAGGGTGCTCAGACCCTGGAACAGGCTTCCCAGAGAGGGGGTTGACGCCCCAAGGCTGTCAGTGTTTAAGAGCCGTTCGGACACTGCCCTTAAGAACAAGCTTTCGCTGTTGGTCAGCCCTGGAGGGGTCAGGCAGTTGGGCCAGGGGATCGTTGTAGGTCCCTTCCAAATGGAATTATTCTGTTCCATAGGTGTGACTCCTTCATGTCCAGTTCTAACAATCTACATGCGGAAGGCAGATCTGTTTCTGCTGTTTAATTTTGAACTCTGATACTTATCAAAAGACTCGTTCACATCACTGTGCAGAAAGAAGGAAGCAGCATCACCCTACCTACCCACAGCCCTAGGCCAGCCTCTCCCAGCTCTTGCAGAGAGTAACCACTGCAACCCCTGCCTTTCACTGGTCACTCTTAACCATAACTGAGGCAGACCAGGACAGAGAGAATTCCAGTATTTTAACTTAACCTCTGTGAAATTTGAAGGAAGGAGAACAAGCAGAACATGTTTGAAACTGCAACTGTCTTCCACTATTGCACTGAAATTTGAGGAAGCTCTGCAGAGTTTGCCAGTGCTTATCAACTATTTTAAAAACATCCCAATGTTTTGCTTGGTGATATTTAGATTCAAGGAGATGATGGAAACAAAGCCCAAAATACACATCATCAAATAAGGTTAGAATAATAATGAGACACTTCTAACAAAGTTTTATGAAGACTAGCAAAAGCAACGTTATAAGGCAGAATACCTCTTAGAGTCGCTGTCGTTTTCATCCCCAAACCCATTTTCCCCAGTGAATTTCTCCATTCCTGCCACTGTAAGAACGGAGACATACAAAACGAAAATATACAGAAATTAACTGCAAGAAATGCTTCAGAGCGTATCGTCTGCATTTGCTCACTGTTTTTTATTTTAGCATGACCTTTCTGGGGTTCATCTTCCCATCTGTACCACATAAAGTCCATTATGAGCTTTTCTAAAAGAGAAATAAGATTTTGCTCTCGCTGTCGTGCAAGTCTCATGTACCGTGACGAAAGCAAAGCACGAAGTGACTAACCCCACTAGAATAAAGGAACATCTGCTTTCAAGAAGAGAAGAAATCCTTACCTTATCCTTCACTGAAAAGCCAAACTTGCAATCCATTGTGTCTAAGCATCCTAAAAATCTCACCTCTCCATACTAAATCCCAAAGCCATGTTACAGGCCTCACATTTTCCTTCTTGCTTTTTATTTTCTAAAGAAAGGCTCACATCTCATCTGGCACTACAAGAAATTTAGCAAGGTTTTGTTCAAAGAGCTGCTAGAGATAATGACTCACATCATCGACAGCTGCAAAGAAGTGTCTGTGGGTGAAAAAGGGAGTTAAAAATTCAGTATCAAACTCCACCTACAGTGTCTCCACCTTCCTAGGTTGTTCCTTTAAAATGCTATGTTCTAATAAAGAGTAACAAGATCAGATTCCTTTCACATTTTTCCTGTATTGAAAAACTCCCAGAGCATAAAGAAAAGCTCAGTTTTCTAAACACGTCTCAAAAAAAAAAAATAAAGTATCTTTTGATCTCATAAAAAAGGTGGAAGTGTAAACATATGTGGGTTTTGGTTTTGGTTTTTTTTCATTTTCCTTGAGGCCATTTTTTGTGATCATAAGGCAAAGGTAAATGAATCCTCTAACAGAGAATCTGCATACATTAGTCCCTAGATCTGAATTCTTCTTATGCTGTTTCACAGTCCCAAAATATCTTAACAAGTTCTAAA